>NC_071291.1:6107500-6407500 GCF_943737925.1 Anopheles nili | reverse complement strand
TCACCATTTTAACCATTTAAGCTGTTCTTAACCCTCGATTTGAAGAACACGAATACTTGAAGGCAATATATTCTCAAGCTCTGTCATCCGGGGCTAACATCAAACAAAAAGAACAAAACAACAACCATAGCGCTTCAAACTAGATCTGTAAAAATGATGCAACGTACTGACCTATTCTGTAGCTCCTCTCTTTGCCGTAGCACAATTTGTGAGGTTTTACGGGCATTTTTCCTGTTACAGCGTAGACGTCCACTCGACAGGTTGCTGCTTTGGTTGACTCGCATTGCTGACCACATTGTTAAAATGGGCACACTTCAGTAATCAAGCGCTAGCAGCATTTCAAGGATGTGTTGGCAGAGAAAAGTAAAACTAAAGTACACATAGTGATTTTCTTTCACCCTGACAAACCCACCCTCTGGCAATCGAGTGAGGCGCAATTACTGCGTTTTCACCACGTCCGTTTGTAGTTTTACCCCTTAGAAGAGGTTGGCCGCAGGATTCCCGGTGTGTTGCGTGGATCCTTTTAAGAGAAACACCATACACCGAAGGATAGCATGTAAAAGACTCGGATCGAAGGGTGCATCATTAAAAACATTCCACGAAGAAGAACCTCGAAGGGTGTCCATGTGTTTCAGCTGCGATTGATCATCCGTCACGCCCTGGCACGCTTCCATTCCGTCGGAAAGAGAGGGTGCTTCCGAGTCGGACTCCCATGCAGATGGACATTCCGTTCCGGTTCACATGTGAACCGTACGCCAGTCGTGCGATGTCCTTTTCAGGTTCGGACGGGAAGGGTTGGATCATACCACCGTATCCTCGCCACCGGCATGGAAATGAAGTTATTACCGTCGCAATTTAATTTTCATTTTACGCTTCTGTTTTGCCGGTAATTAACAGCACAATGTGCTGAACTCGGTACTCAGCGAGGAAGGAGGGCTCCAGACCGCTGGCGTTTCCTTCATGGGGCCAGTGTTTGAAGATGGCAAACAATGTGGAATTAATTGTTATTAAATTTGTGACCTTTGCTTCCACTGTCCCCTGCGCAAGCTCAGCGACCCGGTTTTATTAGCTCCAGTGGCCCGTAATTGGAATGCTGCTCGAAATTGAGACAGTCGCTAATGAACGTGGTAGCTGTGTGGAAATATTTCATACCGTCGCGGGGAGATGGACGAAACTGGCATCATCCATGGCCTGGTTAGTCAATTACACTCATTGTAACTCGTGGCACTTATTAGGGACATTCATTCGACTCAACCGACTGCCACACTTCGCCAAGTACATTAATTAATTGACGATTGATGAACATTTTCATTTTCGATTTCTGATACTGTTAGAATAACATTCAGTAGAAACACGTATCGTTGCTATTATTCAAGAAAAATAATATATAATTCAACTGCTTCATAGTGAAACTTTTAAGGATAATAATTTAGAAATGTTTCATTATATGCAAATTGCATTTAATAATTTGCTAACCTGGTGTACCTCATTATAAACACGTTTACTGTGTGAATTTATTAATCAAATAGTTTTATTCGTGTGATTGAATTGTTTTGGGCTGTTGGCTACTTGATTTCCTACACCGTCCCACTGGGAATTGGTGCTCGTTTTCGCCACTTAACCACCACTTGACGGTGGAAATGAAATTTTCCCGAAATTTATGCAAATTGATAAACTCTCCTTCATCATTACCACCATCTTGGCGATACTGGCGAAAGATTTACAACCTCTGTCGTCCTCAATGCCACTCTCGGAGCAATGCTGATAATAGCAGCAGAGCGTTTGCAGGGGGAAAAAATCCACTAAATTTCAATTATTATGCAAACAACGCGATCAAATTACGCCCACTTCATTATCGTTGCGCGTGAGTTCCATTTCGCTTCGCTGCTTCCATGGGCCGAATAAGGAAAGGCGCTAGAAATGGTAACTTGTTACATCGCGGACATCACGAGCCCTGGGGGTAATAATGCTCAGATCCAATCGCAACTCGTGGTGGTCTGTTTGAGCCGCCTTAGAAGCCCTCTGAGCCTGAGCCACTTCGTGGGAAAACCATGGGACGCAGTTCCTTAAGCCTTGCGAAAACAAATTAGTGGTTTCGGATCGATGGAGCCATTTTCAATTATCCGCACCAGCTTCCAGCTCCGTCGGGACGGAAGGAAAATGACCAACCCAGTGACCGCAAACCGGTGACCTACCGATACGTGGTACCTTTCCTGCGAGGACGGACGGCGTAATCCGTCACCGTCAGGGTGGATTACCCTCGGGGCTGATGGTACCGTAGCCATTATCCATTATTTGGAACCGCTCCGATAAAATCCTGCAAGTTTAATAAATCATACCATCCGGGTGCCTCGTGGCGTAGGTTGGACGGACACGATAGCGGAAAAATCGTGCATAAACGCACTGCACCTACACACTGCGCTAACCACCCATCCCGTATGATAATAACAATAATAAGATAATCTCCTTAAGCGCAATATGGCACCGGTGGAGGGGTTGGTAGGGCGCGGAAAGAATCCCTATCGCACTCGAACGGAAACATCCGGCTGCGGCAAACACACACACACACACACATACTCGATGCCGCACCAACAACAAAAGAACAACCTTCCACAGGCAAATATGCAGCGAGTGTGAGGCTTGCGGAAAATGCGCTTATAATGGTGGTACGGCTTGTCGAATAATGCCAATCCTGCGAACACTTACGACCACCATTCGTTCCCCCTGGTAGGCAGGAAAACCCGAGACACCGAGGCCTAGTTGCGTTTTCTCGTTTTCCCAAGACACCGCGCCTGCATTCGAAGGGTAGGAAAAGTCGACAACGGACCGGGATGGGACAGAATTTTACATAACCACCCATTCGGTGCTTGCTTCCGGAAGCGGAACTGCATCAGAAGTCGATCGATCCTGGCAAAGATTTTCAGAACGTGCGATGAGTTTCTTCGCACGCTCATACACACATGCACAAACTCGTGCAAATTCTATACATGTCGGATTAAATCTTCTTTTTCAAGATCTAGCAGGCCGTGAGGAACAAACACGGACGCAAATAGATATAGGTCCTTGCTATGTGACAGAATAATGTTTTTAAACATCCAAATAATAACAAGGATAATAATTAAAAACAAAATTTATTGTCTACATGCTATGGTTATCTGTTTTTGAATAGTGTTATTTATTGTTTTGTTTTGGTAAATTTTTGATGATGTATAAATCCTGCAGGCGTTGAAGCTCTCCTAAAATTCCTACAATTTGTTGCACAAGCCCTCAGAAAAGAATGTATTTTTCTCTCCCTGAACTTTCTTCTCCGCTGAAGCCCTTCAGCACATGCTCATGCCTGTAATCCCACGCGGTTCGCCACAACGCTTACAAGCGAGGCCGTCGCAAATTTCAAATTCTGCAACAGGCAATCTTCTTTGTCGATTACATTTTGTGCCGCTCCCAGCATCCCGGATCAGCTCCCGTTTCAGTTTTGGGACATCGTCCTCGGCGAGTGTTTCCGGAAAAGCCGGCGCACGGCCAGATTCCAGCTCGACACCGGCAAAGGCCCATCGTTTTGTGTTGCGCATTACGCGCCATTTTTCCACCTTTATGTCGGCTAAGGTTCCGTATCGTCGCATTTGGCACTAGCTTTCCGAACCACGGGCGCAATCTCGTGAAGTGATGGATTTTTGATTATGTTACCGAGAGGGGAAAATTCTTTCCCTAACGCTTAAAAAAACCTTTTTCGCACACCCTCCTGTCTGGATCGGGATGCAAAAATGATGGTGCGAGAAACTTGCCATGGGGCAGCTGAGGGAATATTTCGCAACAGAAAAGAACCCCATTATGGGTACATTTTTGCGAGACTTTACATGGGAAAATCCCTTTGCTGAATGGGACGCTCGGGGGGAGGCGTGGACGATTGGGTCGGTATCGCCATTTACGCACTCTATTAAATCTCTTGAAGGTAATTTCGTTTGATCGAAATTCAGAAAGGTGAGCCTCTGATTGATTATGATTTAGAAATAATCACATTTTTCTTCCTTAACGAAAGGATAAACCACGAGAGCCGAGGTTTGCAAAAGCGATGACCAAAAAAATTGAAATGCTGCGTCGTGTAGAAACTGATTAGCTTAAGTGCTTATTTAGTTAAGAGTTTATATTTAGTATTTTCGTTGGAAATGTATTAATGGAAACATTTGCCACCTTTGCTATTTCGACCACACTCCAAAACCAACTCGTTCTTGCTGCTCTACTTCGCGAAACTCATAGCAAGGAGCCATTCCGTAAATCAATATGGATTGGCACCATTCTTTGCGATTATCGAACGGTTGCATTCCGTGCACTTACGTTGATTTGTTTTCCCTCCATGCTCAAGATGCACGCTTACGGCACAATCCTGACGACTAATACCCACCCCAAGGACGAACGACGTCAAGCGTACAGACAATGGAACACGCGGCCTTTTGACCGCGTGCAATGTATGTAGCTTTCTTTTTTGTTTCCCATTTTCTTCACGGAACTGCAGCACTGCACCACAAGTGCAGCGCACAAAA
This sequence comes from Anopheles nili, assembly GCF_943737925.1. Taxonomy (NCBI): domain Eukaryota; kingdom Metazoa; phylum Arthropoda; class Insecta; order Diptera; family Culicidae; genus Anopheles; species Anopheles nili. The sequence continues at coordinate 6,402,962 of NC_071291.1, read as the reverse complement.
TGACATCCAGTCCACTCAAATCGCGGCTTGACCGCCTTGTTCAATTCTCTTTTTGTCGACTTAGCGAAAGCCCAATCAAGCCGATTGCGGAAACCTGTCAGCCGAACCGATGTCAGGTGCGAAGCCACAAATCCGCGCGATTTACCACCGACATGCCAGTTTTCCTGGACTGCAGATTTCCGGCGACGCCATCGGTCACGGTGAATCGATATTTCGGGCACTCGTAGGTCACTCGCTAGAAGGACGTGAAATTTAGACCAACGGCGAATGGCAGATGTATAAATCCACGTGCGGGGAAAAATGAAGCGAGAAAACTACCAGCAGATTTGCACATTGCACCATCCTTTGCCTCTCGCATGAACGTGACGCCTGTTTTTCGAGCTTATAATCCGCTTTCGCTCAGATTGAACCACCGGGCGCGGGAATGCTGATTTTGTCGACTTTTCCAAACAGCATCCTCCATTTCGTCTGGCTAGCAGATTTCCAGCATCGCGGTATTCAATGAACTGCTGATTGGGCTGCAACTATTCGTTTGCAATTTGTGTCCTTTTTTTTTTTTGCTCCATCAGTCATTCAAGCTAGCGATTCGTGCGCGAATTTTTGATCCCGATTGCTTCTGCCGCTTGTTGGATTTGTTTATGCATTGCAATGCAACCGATTAGCCGATGAGTCGTGATGATCAGCAATGCAGGCTGGGATGACTTACTTAAATCACATTCACATTCGCTAGAAGCTGAAAGAACCTGTACTTTGTAGGAATTGTTCATAGCTTAACCAGCCACGGCACGCAAAGAAGCGTTAGAAATTGCGTGTCTTATTCTTCTAATACATGCCTCGTGTAGTTTTGAGAATGCTTTACATATTCCAAATGCATGTACTTTAATGAAACTCTAAAATTCCAGCTAATCTGATGTAATAAAAAACTCTCTCGTTTATTACATTCACAACTAAGAAAACGACTTGTTATTTTTCCACTCTCGTCCCATTTTAATATTCTTTTTCATATTCCTTGCATCCCGTGCAGGACCCAACGTTCGCTAAATAACCGCTTACATTCATGACGATTCCCAAGACGTAATCTTCGGTTGCGCTCCGGCTCCGAAATTTTTCCACGGTCCGCTCGTCGGAAAAGTGCAATCCATCCGATTTATCTTTCCGTCCAGCTGGCGCTATTTTGCGGGTCGTGCGCGAAAAACGGAAAATGTTTACACTTGCCATATCCGCTGCAGTCTACGAAGTTGCACCAAAAACCTTGCAGCTTCACATTCGCACCGGATCATGAAATTCTCGCATATCGTTGGCGACAAAAAAAAACACGCACACACGCGCAACTATTCGCAAACATTCGCGTCGAGAATGAGAACATTCCCCGGACCTATGGGGAGGGGCCGGAGCTGGCACAAACAACCCGCTCTAATCGTCCCGGCCCGTCCCGAAAGCGTCACAAATCCGCGTCCGAAGGAAGAGAAGGTGCTGGGCCGGGTTGAGCTCAGGAGCAAAAAGTGTCCTTTTCCCGCACGGCCCATCCCCGGAAGCGTGCCAACAGACAGAACCGGGTATGCCGGGTTCGGATGAAATATCTCCGAAAGCATTCCCATTCTGGCGGAGGGATCCGATCCGTTGGAATCGGGTTCGGGATCGGGAACGGGCACCAAGGAAGACGATCCTTTGGAGCAATTTCACTATGGCGGAGCGTAAGGATCGAGTCTCTAGGTGAGGAGCCACAGCTGACTTCTCGCTCTTCCACCTTCAGTATGTATGAGGCCACCCTGCGGTAAATCCACCGGCCTAGTTCCTTGCAAACCCGAAACAGCACGCGATGACGATGGTCATGACGTCTGCCATAGGGATTCACGTTCTCGTGCTGGACCATCTCGCCCATCTTGTGCCACGCTATGTACATCGCTAAACCCTCCCGAACGTGTCGGCCCAGTGGCATCCCGCTCCAGCGTCGAGGATATCGGCCTGCAGCATGACTATGCGTTCGGTCTCCAGTGACTCTACAGCAGCTATCATCGACGTACGGGGCGTGACCAAGATGGCCGGGATGACAGATAAACGCGGACGTCCTCCCGCTGGATGCCAACGGCGAAAAGGAGACCACGTCAACTGCCGGCCACTGAGAGGAATCACTTGTTGCTGCTCGACATGCGCACGCCACGGGCCCGTGTTAGAGCGCGAATGCAAAAGGGCCCCGGTGGAGGACAATCTGCGAAGCATTTCCAAACGCCAGTGACGTAGGCGTTGACGAGTGTGCGCAGTCCGGCACGGTACGGCAAAAGGTCGCTTCGCAATTGGTCGCCTTGCTGGGATGGAGGTGATCCGCGTGTATCCTTGCCAGGGTATCCTGCAGTACGGGCAAGTGTCAAGCATCCAGTTCAGTTGGTAATGTGCCGTGCCGTGCGAAGGACGCAATCAAGTGGACGTGCGTCGTGAGTGGGGCCCTTAAGTGGTGTTTTTTTCGAAAGGATACTGAGCACTCTAGTGCCGTGTAGTGACAGTTCCAACGTGCCGTTAGTCGTGTGATGTGAGCTACGATGGACAGCTTAGGTGTCGCGAGTGAGAGCCAGGGAATGCTATTACCCGCATACGGTGCCACGCTTGACTATCTTCAGAAGCAGACTCCACAGCCGCAACACCAGCAACAGCAGCAGCAGTTGGAGATTACACCGACGGATTCGCCACCGATCAGTTACTTCCAGCAGTTCTTCTATCCTGCCGGTGGTGGTGGCGGCGACGATCCTTCGACATCACGTGGTCCACGTTCGAGGGAGTTTCCGAGCCCACTGGATCTCTCACTACGTCCGACGAATGTGCCCATGACACCACCGTCGACTCCGTCACCTCCAAGGAAACGGCTGAAATCGTACGATGAGTCCACAGCCGAGACACCCGTCATAGCAACTCCTCGGCCGGCTGTAACCTGGCGAAACGCTCGAAATCAGTTCTCAGACACGGTGTGTATCGACGACAAGCGTTACTACGCCAACACCACATTAAGCGAGCGACCAGAGGCATTCCAGTACCTCGACGAACGGGCTCGTTCGGCACCATTCCGATATCCACCGGTAGAGAGCAAGCCAGAACAGCGTGCCGATGATGGGTCACAGGAAGAGTTCATCGATATTACGGGTGTTGCTGCAGGACAACCAGCAGGTGATCCTGATCTCGACCACGATGGACCAGGATCTACGAGCTCCAACATCGACGTGGAGTCACTTGACAACGACGCCGATGACAGCAAGGAATCGATCAACATCGTTGACAGCGAGGAGAAAGAAAACACGGGTGCCGTACTGAACGAGGGCCAGCGGTACTTCGCGGACGAACGACTCCACCTACAGGCCATCGAGGGTTTTGCGAGGCTGTTTGAACGCAGCTTTCCGGCGGCCGGGTCAAAACGGAGTGCTCCTTCAACTGGACGTGCCTCAGGTTCGAAGGCAGAACGTCGTCGAAGCAAGGTCCGTCGGCAGGGTACAGTTGATGAGGACCACACGAGCCCAGTGTCTGGGACAATCATCCGGAAGCTACGTGACGGCGAGGAGCTCGTCGTACGCAAAGGTGACATCGATCCGGCGTTCAACGTGGTCGAGATCACGGACGAAGCGAAAGAGATCCTTTCGAAGATCGACAACAAGATCGGGTCGTACCTGTGTCAACTCTGCCGTGCGCTGTATGACGACGCGTTTGGGCTGGCACAACATCGCTGTTCGCGCATCGTTCACATCGAGTACCGGTGTTCCGAGTGTGACAAGGTGTTCAACTGTCCTGCCAATCTAGCCTCGCACAAGCGCTGGCACAAGCCACGTGGAGCACCAGCTGAGGGCAGAAAGCCGTCCACTGGCGGGTCATCAGGTGGGCAGACAAGATCAGCCACTGGATCAGGATCCGATCGGCAGGAGCGATGTACCTCCGAGGATGAGCCAATAGAAATTCTGGACACCTCCAACGACAACCAGCAGCCGCTGACGGTGCTACCGGTCGAGGAAGAAGCGACGTTTCCTTGTGGCCAGTGTGGCAAAACCTTCCGCAGGTACAAACCGTCCGACTTCGTTGGGTTCTGGCTCCAATGTGCTGCTTCATGTGTGTTCTCGTTCCAGGCAAAGCTACCTCCGGAAGCACGCCATTTCCCACCAGATGGAGCCAGCGTTGCTGCGTTCTTCAGCACTCGGAAGCGGCTCCATCACTACACCATCGTCTCTCACCTCCGATGGGACCGTTGTTCATGCCGGTCATCACCTTCTGACGGGATCTGCCGGAAGTGGTTCCTTTGCGGCGGCTTTCGACAAACTGACACGTCCTTTGACGACACCAACGTCGGCAGCTGCGGCAGCAGGTCTGTTTCCGTTTGCCGCGTGTTACGGTGGCATGGCAACACTGGCCGGTACCAACACCGGAAGTGCAGGTGCCAATGCGATTCCAACCTCAGCGCACTACAGCGAGCTCGAGAAACGTCGGTGGCAATCGCTCAGTGAGCTTTACTTGCAGCAACGCGAACGTCTGTCTGCGTTCCAGTACGTGCGGCAGCATCACTACGAGGATTACTTGAAATGGTGAGAGATCTTTTTGTTTGCGAATTAGTTACATTTGATGCGCTTCACTCGCAAAAGCGACTGATTCTGCGGTGTATGTATCAATGGCATTGATGCATTCAATAGTATGGATACTTCCGAGATAGCGAAGAGATTGATTTGTGCGCTAGAGTCATCTAGTTTCTGTAGCCTGCGGATAAACAATATCTATTTAATCGATGCTAGCACCTCAAAAGATTCTGAAGCATACATTCTTTCTTTTCTTTTTGGCACTTCCAGTTTTACTCCATTCCAGTTCGCTCGTGACAAAACCTGACCAAACATCCTGCGGCCAGTGCCACGCCTGGCCGCGGCTCCTCTCTGGCCGACGACACACCCGAACCAGCCCCCCGTCGTGTCATCTTCAACCCACGGCCAAGTTCCGCTACCACCACCTCCACCACCACCACCACCCCCACCGACAGTGACTTCTCTCACGCCACAATCCCACGTCACGATGCCAACGTCGGCCAGCTTGGTCACGAACGATATCAGCCCCAGCCAGCTAAATCACTCGAGCCCGGTTCTGGCGTCCGTATTTGGTGCGATGCAACCTCCAGCCGTGAGTGGTTTGTCTCACCAGTTGCATCCCGTGGCACCGCCTCCATTCGCCTCTTCGCGAACACTGCTGCAACACATCCACCAGCAACCTTCAACGGGATTCCGGAGCGACTAAGAACCGTCCCCTGGGAGAGCTGTGGAAAAACTCGTTACTAGCATAAATGTAGAACCTGTTTTGTAGTTTTAATAATTTGTCTCACTAGAATTGCTTCCGCCGTTGGCCGGATCTTTCTGATCCGAGCGCAACTGTGTTAAGGATCATATCTAATAAACCAGTACCGATATCAAACTGCATCAAAGTCAGCTATTCGACTATGTCGTACGTTTCCACCTACGCAGGGGCGAGCCATGATTAGATGGTCAACCGTAAGATGGTCGGTCAGCTGTCACGGTCAGCGACGGGATTTGGTACGGTTTGTCTTTCAATTTCCGGTTGGCGCAAGGTAATCGTTGTCCAGGCTATCCGCCAGACGGATATCGATTTGTGATTGACATTTTTGCTGCCGGTGCACCCCCAACCGGCACACCGGTTGCGTCAAACGGTTCGCTATTTGGGGATTTGTTTCGACCGATTTGGCTGTTTGTTTTACTCTGATTGCACTCGCTTCGGACACCCTCGGGGCGTTCGGTGGCCTTTTATTTTTTTCCCCCCCATTTGATACCATCCGAACGAAGCGAAGGGTGAGAATGGACTCACAGGGTGTGGTTGTCGCAAGGAGAAATCAAATATTTACCGTCGGCTTCGAGGGAAGGAACTGGCGCAGCGGAACTCTCCCGGGATATGGGGGAAAAAGGGACACGCGCCCGCTAGGAAAATGTCTTCGAGAGGCCGACGGTGTGGGACGATTTCCTTCTGGTAAGTAACGTGGGAAGTGTTCGGATTTGATTCCATTTTTGTCACAGAAATGCTATCACGGAGCAAAAGGAAACAGAAAGGAAACAAATTAAATGAAGGGCAAATTGGCTTTTATAATGCATTTCCTATCCATTAGATTGCCTTCTCACCGGTGCAATTGATAGTATTGGAATTGGTACGGTGATAATCTAAGGTGCTGAAATGTAAGTGAATCGCAGCAATGATTTTGAGACGAGTGTGAGATAAATCAATTACTTGCGTGAAATAATATGCTTTTTTAGGAAACAAAACAAGGAACCATGTCCATTGCAAGTACTCATTTTGAATTCAAATCAAATGATTATTTTTTAACCCACGTTTACCCAGAAATCTATCTCTTTTATCTGATGATTTTTTTGTCTCAAGAATTTAATGAAAATTCTCTTCTCAATCATCATTCTCAGCAAATTCCAAATAATGGAGGCTCCTGGTGCTTTACTCATTTTCAAAAAATCCTTCACAAATAAAATCGAAAAAAAGGGGAATTCGAATCGAGTAAAGTAATCTTTTTTAGATAGAATCATTACCCATAAATCGATTTCTTTGATTTAAGCAATCTTTATCTCATATTTTACTCGACGCTAAATAATGGAGGCTCCTGGTGCCTTATTCATTGTGCAAGAAGAAAGTAACCTACCCAATATTTCAACATGCAGATAAAACCGATTGAAAATCAAGATAAATGCTCAAAAATGCATATTTAGCATGATTTTAGAGCTTGTTTTGATAGTCTTATCTATGTTGAAGCTTACAGAAACCCTTTACGACCTGCTCTAATCTCGCGTCCACAATCCATCAGCTTCCGCAAAAGGCCACACAATGGCGATAAAAACTATACCGTAATTCATCCGCTAAGCTGAATATTTCATGCACTACACAAATGACACAACGAGGGTCGCGTTCTCACGAGCCTGTTCCGACATTCAATCGATTGATGTGCATAAAGTTGTTCCGCAGAGCAGGTGGCGAAACGAGCAAAAAATACATACACGCACCCTTTTTAAAACCTGTCACAAACCTGTCACACAACGATGGTTCAGTTGTTTGCGGTTTAGTGGATGCAAGGCACACACAAAAAAATACTGTACAGTTGAAAGAAGATACCGGTCGTAATTCCACCGAAATAACAGTCTTTACCACCTCGCATACCTTTCCAATTAAACCCGGCGTATGGTTGCAACTAGGTGCAGCTGCAGTCGGCCGGGCACTCCCGTGCCATCGTTTGTGCATCGTTTGTTTTCTGAATTATTGACGAGCGTTGACATTGTGTTGTAATTTTTGCTGCCAACTTCATTTTCCGGCTCAATCGGATGACAGCTTCGAACCTGCGTTGAGAGTCGCAGCAGATAGACGACACGCGGAATTAAGTTCTTAGGACGGCGATGAATGATTGATGATCGCGGGCACAGTTCGCTGGGTTGCCTGAAAGCTGCGAGGATCGTCAGGAGTGTGAGGCTTAATGACAACTCTGGCCGATACGGACCACCCCGGAACGTTCGCTAATTACGGGGGCATTTATGAGGGCCTAAGCCGGCCGGTACTTCCACGACGAGGGCACCAATTGAGAGCGCACGAGCTGCCGTAGCCGATTTGCGTTCGGCAGCATAATTGGGGGGAGGTGAATAGTGCCAGTGTCAAGCGACAGGTGCTCTAAAGTACACGCCTTTTGGCAAACTATAACGCGCGAGTTGTTGGTCGTGACTCTAACAACTCAATCTATGCCTAAATGTATTGATTAAGTAGATATTTGTCAGCCAAATCGGGGCGGGCACAGCTAAATGAATGGAATTAACGCATATGGCAATCAGCTTAATGGCATGTTTGTTTTATCATTGTAATCTGTGAGTCGTTGATTGATTTAATACATTGAACGAAAACGTGCATCGTGGTTAGCTTGTTAAAAGTTGACTAGAATAAGCAATCCTCGAGTCTAACCGACAATATTTAAAGTAATTATTGGTTAATCAATTGATATGAGTTGCTCAATGCAACCGATCAATTCCATCCGTTTATTTGAATCGATGCATCAGTTTACAAAATCTACAGCATGCAACATTGCGTGCAATAGTGTGCGAAAGCTTTTACGCAAGATTCACATATTAAGCTTGACGTCTAGAGCTTTCTTGTAGTTTGAAATCTGAGCTTGGTAGGGTTGATATGTAGATGGAATCATTGGTTGTCTTTATGACTATCAACTCAATAAATCGCTATTTTTTGTTTAACCGATACAAATCAGCAAAAGGGGGTTTTATTAGCCCTGAGTGGTATCCATTCCTATATTATGAAATTAGTGATTAGCCTTGATCAAAAACCATGATGATAAAGCTTTTGCAAGAAGGAGACTTATTGCTCCTTTATTCAGATTTTCTGTTGTGAATCCACGACGTTGGATCAACTGTTATTACGTAATGCAGTCAGTTCAATCTTTCCTAGCTCCGTGGTATACCCTGCGTGGTCTTTTCCGCATGTAGGTGGCAGATTTCCCGATCTCATCCATGAGCTATGAGTGGTAGAAGAATTTCCACATTTTCCGCAAGTTGTTGCCGCAAACTGTTCCCGATAACATCCGTTGTGGATGGTAACAGGCGCTGCGGCGTCCTGCCACGTTGGTAGCATTTAATCCCTCGAGGGCGAAAGAGGTTGCCCAAAATTGGACGAAATCCAAAGTGCACCAACACAAACCCAATCCAACCGTAGCGCAAAACAGTCCGGATTCTAAAGGCCAAGGTCACATCACACACCCGCATATACACAAACACATCCGACCGTGCAATTCCACAGTACGGGCGCATTCGCGCATCGCAGCTAAATTCACCAGTAAAAGGACGGCAAGCATATAAATCCGAGGAAAAACAAGTAGTCCCAGCTCATGCCATTGTCTCGCTTTATCGCTCCTTGGCCGCACCGAGGAAGATTTCCATCCACGTGGTATCGGTGTGTGCGAACGGTGTCGATGGAGTTTCGTAGCACGTTTTGCTCGTTTTTCTTTGTTTTTCCCTGACACCCCTGCCGCTTTGGGTACGAGAAGGTGGTTTGAAGGAACAAAGCAAGGGGTTGATGAGTTTCACGGCCAGGGTCAAACCGGCACCCTCGATCGGAGGCTATTGTGGCACATAGCAAAGGATTCGGTATTCCGCAGCGTTGTCGTTTAAATTCCCCAATCAATACGCTGGTCGTCGCAATGTTTCGGGGAAATGATAATACCATCGGCCTAATGGTTCGATATTATTGTGCAATTTGCACTTCGGGTAAGAACAAAAATAACTACCAAGCTCGGCCAAGGCAGCGTTGAGAGATGTATGACATTTTTCGCCATTCGAAAATTACCAAAAAATCAGAGTGGCATTTTCTTTCACGCCAATCTGTGTTGTTTCTTCCGGAGGAAAGAAAATGCACCCCATACGCATGCGCACCTCGGTGCAGGATTCATACCGAGTGAGGAAGTAATGCAGCGGCACTGGGGCGGAGGTGAGTTACTTGCTGCTGCAGGTTCATCCGGTAGGGGAAGCTAATTTGAGGAAAACAAAATCAACGGAACACATTGCTAAACATAAACAAACCGTTTGAAATAAACCGGAGTAGACTGGAATTTTCTTCTGGTAAGACGATGAAATTTTCCTTAGAGTTGAATGGTGTTTAACCCATTTGAAGAGAGCGAAAAGTGTAAAACTTGGAAAAAAATTGTGGAAAAATGCCACTAAATCCACCTTACAGCTTACTTTCTACTTTCGTAATCGATTTGGCCCCCTCAATCCCCTCGCCATGTCGATCATGTGCCGTGCACATTTTTTAACATTTACATGCTACATCGAAGCCAATGAGCTTTGTTGTGCACGAGTGTGTGTTTGTCAGCTGTCGCTTTGACCGGGCACACCTTGCGCGCGTGCTATTGGGTTGGGTAATTTACTTTCCACCCTCACAAGCCGGTAAGCAAACCGATGTTGGATCAATAAACGACCCAAATTGTATCAGCATCATATCGGTGAAGGCACACTCAAAAGTGTAGGAAATCAAGCAATGACCTTTTTTGTTCTTGAGCAGACAAAACGCCTCGAAAATGGGCACTAGCGTCATGCCAAAGTGCTGCCAAAATTTCCTAAATCCCTCCCGAGTGAATGCCCGCCTCGGTATTTTCCGTTACTGCTCGCGGTCCATTTGCCACCCGCGTGGAAAACTTAAATATTTACTGCCCTAGGTGCATCTCGCCAAGGTTAGTCTTTACAGTCCACTCCACGGACGTTCTCCAGTCCGCCGCCGAGGATCGGTAATTTTGTAATTCTAATTTCGGATCCAACCCCTTTAGTGCATTCCCGTACCGTGATCGGTGACCTTTCGTGTTATATGCCCACCCTGTACTATAATAAATAAACCTTCGCCCCCGATCAGCTGCATGTAGCTTGTGCTGAATGTGTACATCTGGTAAGAGTGCATTTTATCACGTTCAGCTTTCTTTGCCCGTTGCCCTCCAATAAAATCGCAACCGTATGTCGATCGTGTGCTCACCAGCGCATTCCTTCGCAAAACCCAGCCTGCCTGGGACCGAGGCCATCCTATCGATTGAGAGCATAGGCTAGAAGCACATGCAGGTTACTGGTGAAGGTTATTTGAGAGAATGTTTTGGTAACCGGCGGGATTGCGAAATCCTCGCAAGCTGAGCAGATTTCTACGAAGCTTTACGATAACTTTGAACACATATAATACACTCCATTTTTACAAACTGAGGTAAAGGAATGGGTATTGCTCTATCGCTTGGTAGACATTATATCTTGCTGATGTAGCAACGTGTGCGAGCTTCAGCGCGTTACGAGAAGCTGTGCTCTATGATGCTTTGCAAGAAGGAGAAAATTTGCCTACGACGCAATTCGCTTGCACCGGAGAGGCACATCTTTCGCCTTCGATTCGGCGCTTGGAGCCGGTGCTTTCTTTTCGTTCCCCGTTGGCTCGCTGCCACATCCGCTTCCGTTTTCTGGCGCGCCACAAGCGTTCCATCTCGCTCGGCCCTTGCGTTTGAGTTTCTCTGACTCGTAATCTAATCATATTATCTCGCACGACCACCATCGCAGCGGCAATGCAACATTACAGTTAACGCTACAAGCCCCAATTCCCTTCAACGCCCTAATCGAAGGTGTAAGAGAGCCTCGATTAAGGGCTAGATTTGGATGGCTATTTTTGCATCATTCCCAGCACCGAAGGTCGTATGGTGTGGGCCGTTCGATGGCTCCAAAGCTGCGAGATGACATCCGGGAGCGCATGGGCCAGCCATTGCCAAATGCAGTTGATTTCCCGACACTTCTCTACCCCGTGAAGGAAAACCACTATGCAGGACCGAAATTCACCCTTGCATCTGGCGTGGTTTTGTTCGCCCTGTTTGTTGTTATTTTTGGCGAAAACAACAACATTGCGCGATGGAAAATATCGAAATAACAATCATTCGACAGCTCCACCACACGGATGGCTGGTTGGCACGAACATTCAGAAAGGCATTTTCATTTCATACCAGCCCTAAACAAAGGGAACTCGACAGCCCTTACACACAAACACCTACGAGCGAGTGTTCCCTGTCTTTCCTTGTGTTGGTGTGGAAAATTTTCAAGCTCAAGTTCAATCGATTTTTCCAGGCAAGTTCGGTTCACCCTGCAACGAGTGGCGACCTTCAAAATCCTGCCCGATGGATCCTAGCAGCCCGTGCGCACGCACACAGCAGCAAGCGCGCGAACGCGCCAACACGATCCTGTCAAACGAGCGATGGCCAGCGAGGTGGAAAAATCGATGCCAAACATGACAACGCGTTTGCCCACGTCCACCCATGACCCGCCCCACGCCAGGACCCAGGCCGTCATGTTTTATTCAGCAAGGATACTAGCGTTTTCGTCTTCACGTAGGAAAAAAAACGCGCAATCCTGCAAGGGTCCTGAAAGCTGCCCGCCATTGCAACCGGCGGTGCGTTTCCTACTTTTATTCTTGAGCGCAATTTTGCAAGGCTTGCTTTGCGTCAGGATTTTATCTGATGCTCAAAAGAGCGAATCAAGCCTGATGGAAAACTCCGAGCAAGCGAGAAAGAAGATCGCATGTACGGTGTAGAAATGCACTTTCGGAGTCACTGCCGCTGTTTGAGTGCCTGCTCGTTCTGCACGGTGTGATGAAGCAGTGCACACGATGTAAGCCTTTTGTAACACCAAGGACACGGTGGTGTGCAGTAACCGGCCGTTTTTCTCATATTTTCCTCGGGTTTCGCCGATTATCATACGTAGGGGTAAAAATATTATCACAACCCCGTCAAAGCTGACGAGCAAAGCAGTGTTGAAGCAGATTGTACCAGTAGAAAAAAAGACAGCAGCCTAGTGAAAAACGCATAAAGGAAACCTGGAAACTAGCTGTGTGTTTAGCAAGTGTACGAAACAACGCTTGAGCCTGGTAAGTAGAAATTTCACACCAATATCGATTCATCAATTGACATCAAAATTTCCTAGACATAGACAAATCATCCTCTACGTGGAGTTTAAAAGCAGATTCCTTTTAAGTAATAAGTAAAAACATCCCCCAAAACCCTTTATCGTTCGATGAAAGATAATAGACTGTGCGTATGTGTGATTCAGCTCACTTAAGTCACAGTTTCAAGCAGGCCATGAGACACTCCAAACAAGTAAAATCGATTCTGACACTCGTTGCTTGTTGGAGCCGCAACCGCAATGACCTTACGTAATGCCGCTTGCTCGCGTCGCCGCCAGTAATAGAGAACCGTTCGATGCATCCGCGGTATTGAAACAAAGGGTTGAAAAAAAAAACACCAACAGCCGCGACCGCAAATCAACCGGGAACAACGCGCTGGTTGACTCAGATCTGTCCACCAACCGAAGGGGGGAAGCATTTATTAAATCACACACGCAACTGCCAATTTGCAGCTGAACGTACAGTACGCTGCGATCGTGGATGATTAGCTCGCGCAAACAGGGGCGCAAATCATTGCAAATGGGAAAAGCGAATCATTTCGTGGAAGTACAAACGCGTGAGAATGCATCCAGTTGACGAGTCACGGAGCTTGATAGGGGTAGCTTTGCTGGTGCTCTTGAACATCATAAATTACTATACACTCTAAAATCACAATTGTTCATGTGTAGTGCAATACTTCACCTACCCACGCTATTCACCGCCCCCTCTTAGGACTGCAGTTAAGGAATCGATTTTGCCTGTGGCAGGTTGTGTCGACAAAAGTCGCACCGCACTGTATTACTTCGAGTTGAGGTAAATCGCACTCCTCGCGGCGCACGGACTTGCTAATGGCCCTTCATCACTCCCTCCATCCCAACCACCCACTCTCCCTTCATTCCCCCATCAGCACAATCGATGCATTTCATCATCGGTGGAGGTAAGCCTGCAGCATCCCGATTGCAAACTTGTGACACTTAATCACACCAAAGACACACACTCACATAAGCGCTAGAAGGGAAGTGGCATCACCGTTTGTGCGTGTGTGTGTGTGCATTTGAATTTGAATTAAGCCGTGGATGGGTCGAGCGGTCAAACAGCGAGAAAAAAAAGAACGCACACGCGCGCTCGAGAGAGAGAGAGTGAGAAAGGGAGAAATAATTACATTACATTTGCCAAAGTCCATCCCAAGCCGCCGCCGCCGCCAGCACCACACCCTGAAGGGCCCGCGAAGGGCCGCGTCCTTCGGTGTTGCAGCCAGTGTCACCTGTTCGGGCGCGCACGTGCCCACATCCGCACGCGCACATGCGCCCACCCGCGAACGAAACCCGTTGCATGTTCCCGTGCGCCAGCGCAGTGCAAGCGAATGCAACGCCAGCGTCATCTCCGGCCGGTCGCTGCCAGCGCCCCAACGTTCAAGGTTATAATTGACCGTGCATTTTATTGTGATTTTTCCTGCGCAACTTCGTCCCTTGTTTGCTCCACCCTTTTGGTGCTCCCGGGACACATGCAACCCGGTGCATCATGGCGCGGTTGCATCTCGGGAGGCACTTATTTTTCATTCGCCCTTTTTTCTTCCCGTTGTGTGGTGGGATTGTGATGACTTTTTTGTTGTCGTTGTTGCTCCACTGCTCCAAAGCTGCACCAGGCTCGTGCGTGCAGGTGTGTGCCACAGTGTGTGGGTGTGAATGAACGATTGAAATGCATCCTCGCACACACCCAAAGGCCCGCTGCCGTTGGCTTCTGTTGCTGGGTCACGGTTTGGATCCTTCCGCGGCTGGCAAGGGAAGCGCGTTTGCTAAAAATAAGTGATCCAGATGGGCGAGCTCGGGCGAGCAGTCGCTGGCAGCAACGGATTGGCAGCTTGCTTTGTGGCAAAGGTTCGAGTTGTGTCACATCCGGTCAGCCTCAACCCATCCCGGTGCCATCACTCGCACGGTTTGCAGTTGCTATAAACGATCGAAGCAATGTCGTACACCATTCCTAAGGCGTACTAAAAAAAAGTAGCATTCGAAAGTAACCAAAACATGAGTTTTAAGATGTTCTCCAACGAGATGCATTTATTATCTAAAAATGCACATCGACTGAACGCATATTTACGGCCGGGTTACGGATGAACAAAATTACTATTAGCAAGTAATACCTTATTACCTTACTCATTGACACTTGATACAATGCATACCACGAACACAGTGGTCAAATCATTAGCATCATCATTTATGCTGGAGCAGAATAATGTAACGTGCTCAATAAAATGGGGAATTTAGCGTACGATAACGCAAACGGGCAATAATTTAGTAAAGTTTACTAGCCGACATCCTCGGTTTCTGTAGACTGCATTTACGCTTTTTGCGCCAATTAGACTACTTTAAGAGCCGTCTCCCTTGTGAGCAAACCATCCTGTCAGTGAGCATTACCAATAAAGAAAAAACAAACGTTTCTACACCACCTAGCGGGAGTTGATGACTTTGAATGCTTCGTCAGACAAGCGCAGTGTCGATCACTCGCAAATGGGTGCAATGTGATGGCGTTTAAGTGCAGTTGCATACATAAAAATTGCATGCGCTCTTGAACCAGCATGCACCTTCGTCGGCATCATCCGCTTGGGCGCATCAGCTCATCAAACGCGCTTAATGTGAACTTCTGGCCATCCTTTTTTCCTTTGCCTTCTCTCGAGCTCGTTCGCGCAATTAGAGCAGTTGCAGTTGCGTCAACCGATCGTTTATCGCTCGCCATTCCCGTCATCATTTTTTTTTCTCTCCTCATCCCTTGTGCTCGGCACGCTAATCTTATCTGCCCCATCCGCAAGACTCCCACGACGCACCACGGCTCAAATCAACCGAAACGAAGTGCGCCAGCTGAACGGACATGGTGATCGGATACGTTCCCATCGGTTGATGGTTGACGTGGTTGGTTGCTGGCATATTGTGGGGGGCATCCCAGCATCACCCTAGGGGACTCGAACCGACCGGAGTTCGAACGAGCGAAACCAGAATTCAGAGGTCGCCCTCCACCCTGTTCCGGTTTTCCGGAAGGGGAGGGAGGATGCGAAAAGGGATGTGTGCGAACGAGTGAGAGAGAGAGAGAGAGAGAGAGAGAAAGAGAGAGCACGCATGCAATGTGGACAGTGAGGGAGCGTGCGCGAGCACCGAAGTGTGGAAGTGGGTCGCTAATAAATATGACAGAGGAAAATTCAAGTTCACTGTCAAGGTCGCGCGCGGTACGCAGGCGCGCCTGCTCAGGAACATCGCATTGCAGGAGCACGCGAAACGAGCGAAACGTACCAAAGCAGCACAACCAGCACCCCAACGTGTGGTGGCCACGATGGGACGCACACCGAGTGGAGCAGCGCGTGCCAAACGAACAAACACACACACACCCACACTGGGCAGCGATATGGCGTGGCAGAACAAGGCAAGAAACACGACGGATTGCTCCATCGAGGTAGCTCCAACACGGCAAGCTGAAAAAGACCTGCCAACGTGTGAGGCTGTTCCGGAGGACATCTTGGAATTGCTGGTACACCAACGAACGGATGAACGCGTTGAAACGCGTTGCTGGTGCTGATGTTCTAGCGAATGTCCGGTGTCGCTGTCGGCATGCCATGTATGGGCATAATTCTACCGCCCGTGCGTCGAGATGCGCCGATCGACATTGGCCAATTGATGTCACACACGGGTTCAGCAAATTACGCCGTACCGAGATGGGTGCATCTAATTAAACAGCCAGCTACTTTGCGTGGTGGTGGACGATTCCATCATCCCCATCGAGGCGAAAAGAGCGCTGAGGAGTGCAGTTTTAGCGCTGCAAGCAGCATGATGAGCTTGATGCAAGGGAACGTGGAGATTTTTTCTTGCCTTTCCGAGACATCCCAAAGTTAGCATAGGTCAGGGATGGCGAATAGCACCCTTCTGTCAAATCAGGCCCAACTTCACTTCAGAGAAGACAGCAAACGTGGGAGGGAAAAAGTCCGCCCGCCCAAATGCATGCAGGATGACATCATGCCCAGGTCCCGTGGCAATGGCGTCGTTAAGGGAGAATAAATATTAGCAGCCCGATAAAAGCAGGTGCGCCCGCTAGATGAAGGCTTGCGGTGATGGTACAGACAGCTAATTGATGCTTTGATTTGCTCCTGTGCGAGCGCTGATGTTCGATGGTACATTATCGATTGACGTTTTTCTAGCGTTTTGGTACAATAATCATGCAGGGCTGTAATTTGCGGTATGCAGTGTCCTGCATCGATTCGATGGATACTTGCATTTTTGCTTGAACCCTGTTCCAGTAACGCTGAGCCGAGAGCATTTCATTCCTCTGCAGCTGCATTCCTGTTCATCCCGTGCAGCTGGTAGCGAACACGACACGCACACGACCATCGCAAATGCATCGCGGATAACCCTCCGCTCATCAAAACCATTCTCTCTTTCACTCGCTCACTTGCTCAAGCACTCCAATTGCATCTCGCTCGCACATAGCCTGACAGTAGGAAGGCTCCCCGTTGGCTCCAACGTAGCACGGGAATCGAGCACGACCGTGGTATCGAAAATCGGCCAACACCGAAGCATGAGGGGATGAGTGCCGGAAGACGTGTGTGGGAGTGCGAGCGCGGCGGTCACCGTGTTCTCGTGCGCTCGTGTGTGGTGGTGCGTGTTCTCCCTTCCGGCGCATTAGAACGCAGATTGTAGAAATCAATTTTTGGGACCGGCACGACGATGGCGGTGCGTTTTGCAGCCATTTTCATTACCACCGTGACAGCCGAACAGTGCGGACGAACGCCCCGAGAGCTCCTGAAACCACCGAGGAGCAGTTTTCGCAGTTTCCCTCACAGCGCAATGTGCACGGCAACAGCAACAGCAAAAACAAGCGCAACGTTGGACGATTTATCAGGGATTTTAGGCTAAAGTGCGTCATGCGATGTCAACGCATCGGACAGTTGGTACCTGCAGCGACCTAGCGGTAGTGGAATGCGTGTAATCGTGTTTCAAAGTTGGCGTCTAAAATGCGGCGTTTCTTCGCGCGGTATCTCCAGGTTAGTCACAAATCGGTGCGTCTTTAACGGCGTGCAACGGTAGTAGGATCAAGCCCATGGTGACAAAAAAAAACTACACTCATAAAACACCTCGTTGGGGCATGGCGGGCGTGTGCCAGGCACCGGCGGTAGTAGTGTGGTGCGGGGGCAGACGCGCGCCCGATGACGTTTCGGGAATGTCAAGAAATTGCGTTGTACGAAAAGTGTGCAAATTCCCTCGGGAGCGTGTCTATGGATGGAAGGAGTAGGGATGTATGGGACGCCTGCAAAGAGCCGGTGGGAATGAAGGGCAGCTGAAGCAGCTATGGGTTGGGGAGGGGGTGCTTGAAAGGGGAACAGTGGGGCCGATATGAGCGAGGGGAGATTCGCTGCCATCGCGTCGTCGTCGTCGTCGTCGCTGCCTTCAGGCCGGTGTGTTAGTAGCGAGAGCGTGTGTGCGTGATCATTATCCGTCGTGTGCGGCCGCGCGCTGCCAGAGTGTAAAGAAGGGATGTTGTTTGTTTTTGCTGCCGCACTCGACCGCCGCCAGCCAACCGAAGTGGGTGCGTTTTTGGCACTAACGGAAGCAGCGCACTTGCGGGTCCTCCACCTGTGTCCGCGTTGCGTCGGAAGTGACGAAAATCCGTGTGTGTGTGTGTGTGTGTGTGTGTGTGTGAACTGCGTTCCAGGCGGCAACAAAACATTTTGACAGCAGTGCACAGTTGCAACGCGAGACGCTTTGTTTTGGTGCGTGTCATGTGCGTCACCGGTTGGAGTGTTTGTTTTGACAGGACGAGCGCGCATGGTGTGAGGAAAAATGGCCGCCGAAAAATCAATTCCCCAACCCGTGCGTGGCTGGTAGACATGGAACATGCAAACCAAAGCAGTGTGTGGCCAAACTGAGTGCTTAATGTGTGCGATGGTGCGACCATTAGACCGCGAACCGATAAGTACGTCCCAGTACATGCCTGGGAATGGCTGCGTATGTGTGTGTATTCCGTGTGCCTCGGAGGAACAATTTCGATGGGTAATTGAAATCGAAAGCCCCCCATGAACATGCCACCTCCTGTGTGTGCTCCATCGGGAACACTCGCTTTAGATCGATTTCATCATCACCTGATGTGGTGTGACCTCCACACCACTACTCGCGCCCATCATCCCAGCTGGTGGGAGTGGATGCATAAATGCACCGAAAGCCAAGGACCATTCCCGAGTTCCTGCCTTCCCTGCACTGTACATCTGGGCTGCACCAGGCGAAAGAGTTGCGCGTATGGTGCTGTCTCGCTTCATGCCGATGCCATCGAAGCCGAACGAAAGAGAGACGGGATGTGACAGAGCGTGCGAAAGAGAGGTAAGTAAGCGAGGTAAATGTTTGTGGGAGCGAGCTGGAAGATGGGGAGCACGTTTTGCTGGACTGCTCGTACATGCGCTTTTCATAGGATTTCGCGAGTCGCTTCTAACACTACTTCTCCCTGCGATATCGACATCTTTCTCACCCATTATAGAGCTCAATGCATGGCCTACTGTCCTGCTGGTGTGCGTGTGTGTACGTGTGCCCTTTGCGGGATGTTTAAATCATTAGTCTCTGAATTTCGTTTTTCACGTGTTTTCACAGGAATTCGAGTCCTCGATTGGGGCAATAACATGGTGCAAGGAAACCGTAGAATAGTAGCTTCTGAAATGTTGTTAAGTTTCGAATGATTCTGCTTGCCTCTTGAATTTCTTGCTCTCCATGAATTTCTTTCCACCTATGTATTGCTTTGTCTTTTTTTTTCAACGGCGCCTTCCATTTTCCTCCTGGTGGAGCATCCGGGCGATAGCGGTGTGTTGCCCTAGCAAAAGGGTACCACTCAACCAGATCTCCAAACGGCGAACGTGTGTGCGTGTACGTTGGCAGCACGACGATTGGGGACATACGATGCGCACACGGGACGGCACCGAGCTAGAACCGATTTTCCAAGTTCAAGTTCATTGTGTTTTTTCCCTTCGGTTCATTCATACGTGCCTCGGTGAGGGTCTTGCGGTCTTTAGTCTCTGATGTGTAGTCTTGTCGAGTTCCAGCTGGTTGGGGTGCAGCGACTACGTCCGATAGGTGCTTCATGGTTGCTATTTGTTTTGCTAATGGTGGAAAATTTAATCGAAAAGCGCGATTCAGAAACGTCCTAAAATCCGGATCATTTCAGTTTTAAGATGTGGAGTCCATCTGAGTGAGCAAGTGTGTTCAGAATTGTGATCAAATTTTACTTCCCCGTTGTGTTGTTGAAATTGTTTCTATGACATTAATATGCATGAGGTTGGTGTGTTTTAGGTATAGGGTTTATACTTCAAATAATTTCAAATAACTCCATTATAGTTACACTATAACACCTCCAAAACATTAATTCCCAAAAATTGGTGTAAAAAACATGTGCTAACATAATATACCGAACAGCTGACCAGGCGGCTCCATTATAAGGATATTATCGCCTTTGTGAGGCAAATGCACGATATTATTTTTTTGCAAATGTGACATCATAGGGCGATATATGAATGAGAAAAATCGGTAGCGAAGGTCGCTGCTGAACAAAGGGTTGCACAAGGATATTGTCTCTCCGGAGTGCAGTTATTATATTATTCCTTATGTTATCTCTTTCTATCTCTCGGTTTCTCTCTTTCCCTCGTAACTTTCCACACACATTATGTCCTCGTGTGCACGGATGATGTGTTCATGCACCTCTCGCTCTTACTGGGGTTGCATCCCTTTTCGCTCTCTATTGCACCAGGTTGCTGCAAACGAACTGCATCGGAAGCGCAACGGTTCGTGCACGAGAGTAACAGCTTCGAATATACTCTCCAAAATTCTGTCGATTCCAAGGGCAACACAGTATCGCGATGCAAGAACCGTGCAGGCGTGAATGAATCCAAGATGGCGTTTTCGAACCGGAATCCCCTACCCAGCGCCATCTGGAAGGGCCGGATGGAAATGAAAATCAATTATTTACAAACTTGCTGCACCCCTAAGCCCGGGTTTGCATTGTTTAGCAGCGTAGAGTTTCAGTTATCGCAAAATAAGCAAATATTTGTCAGTGCATGAGGGAAAACAAAAAATCAAATGGAACTCCCCATTTTGAAACGGCCAGGGTCTCTCGTCATTTATTTTGTGTCTCGCGTGTGTTTCGGGACACGTTTTTACCAATCTTATCGCAGTGGAGAATAAATGTTTACTTTCTTCCATTCCACCTTCTGAAACCACCGACCATTGCTTCCAAGCCATGGCGTGGTACGTCGAAGATGACGTACGAAAATATGCCGCCCACATTATTTATCAGTAGTTACAACAGAATGCGCATATTCCTCGCCATCGTCGTGTCGTGATGAATGTGATTGGTATGCGTGTGGTTAGAGTGAGAAACGATGCCGTGTCGAGCAGTGGTGTGTAGGTGTATGATCACGTTTTAAAACAATTAACAAGAGTCCATTACGAGCGATAACGTTTCACTGTGTTGTGCTGTAATTAAATAGTTTTCTTTTACACCTAACTCATTAATTGGATTCCAGAATATTGCACAAGCATTTGTCGAAATTTCAACAAACATCAAATGATTTGAAAATGAAAAAAAAGTTACAATAATGCAATGATGTAATTTTCTGCATTGTATGCATTGCATTCCTGTAAAAAACCGTTCGAAAGAGACACCTTGTGGAATAATGAGAGAAAGCTATACAATGAATACTTAAAACTGGAGAAATGAAGAGGATAGAGAGAAGCTACAGACAAAAGAGAGCAAGAGATAGAGAGATGGAGTGAGTGAGCAGAATAGAAAAGTAAGAGATAGATAGAGAACATTCGCTACCGATCGCGCATCGTTTCAATCGTTGGAACGATGAAGAAATGATGCCTCTCTGATTAAGGTAATGATGGCAACGGCGACGATGGCGAGGATGGGTTCCATTTTGTTTTTGGTCCTTACTAGTAGTGGTAAGTAGTAGTTGGGCTTTTGATCAACTAAATACTATTGTACACGATAGTGGTGTACTCGAGCGATAGCTTACAAACATGCAAAAAGCGCAACATTTCCACACCCTTGCATAATCATCTTACGTCTATGATCTAATTATCGATGTGAATAGCAAAGACTAAGCCTCATTTTCACTTACACAGATTGAAATGTGCAATATAAATGCATATGCACCTTCCAACTGAAGTTTGGTTGAACCATTGAACGAGCTTATTAACGATCAATTTTGGTTAGCCATCATTTGCTGCGGACCCTTTATGCAACTTCTAGTTGAGAACAAGATGTTGTCTCCTAGCAGCTAGTGCAACAGGCTCCTGTTGAACAATGAATGGTCCATTTTAGTTGCATTTGTTTTGTAATGGTTTTTCCAATATCTTTTTTTTGTCCCATCAAATGGGGTTTATTTGGTTGCATGATTCAATCAAAGATGTCTGTTTTACTGCTTTACGGTACACATAGTCAAAGCCATTTAACCGTAGTGCTGCGTGATTTTTCAACATACATGACATTCAGTTTCAATTCCGTAATTGGCGGATAGCGAATGAGTTGTTCTTTTTCGAGTTATTGTTTCCATTTATGAAATAGGAAAAAAAAACAAGATGAACAATGGTCACGCGTTTTGGTGAAGAACTGCACGCATGGAACCACATCAACTTTAACGTTTATTTTTATTTTTTATTTTTGATTTTAACCTCCAAATGTTCTGACGAGATGGTTCACTTGATTGTACAGTTCGCGTGTGTCGAGCCCCAAAATGTTGCCAAATTGATGCCGTGGGCCGAGGTGGAACTGGTTCTTTAATATATCCGTTGCATAACAGGCCGGCACGATGAGAAGAGCGGAATACGGTCGATTAGTAGCAGCAGAAGAAAAGGAAATGTAGAAGTGCCCGAAAACCGGTTTTGATGCGAGGTTCACTTTTTTGTCGTATGCGGTCCCTGAAGCGGGAGCAGTTTTATTAAACCAGTCGCTTTTGGTTTAAAAATGGCCAAAACTATTGGTGACGTTTCTTACTAGTAATAGGCAACGTTTTTGAGCGCTGGTTGGTTGCGAAATTCTATTTTAGTTACTGACAAAAACCATCAGCCCACCAAATTTCGATTTGCTCGTTTTGCATCTATATCGGTTTAGATAGCAACAAATTCAACGCACATTTAAGGTTATAAGCAAAACTCTACACGACCGTATGTAATAAAATATGAAGACAGCACTTCCAGGATGGTGTGCGGATAAGATAAATATTATATAACAAACCAGGGGAAGCAACCAAAAGAAGATCTGTTTCTTCTTCATTTGGGGCGTTTTCACTTCTATCTCCATTAGCAAATTCTTTATTTGTGTGTTCATGTATTACGTAAGATGCTCTGGCGAGGATCGTTCTTCTGCCGCTCCACATTCGTTCGTTCTAAAGCCTATATAAAACTTTCCGTTTTAATGGTCTCTCGCTTTTCGGTTGGTTTCTTGACCGTTTCGCGTGCTTCAACAATTTCCTTTTTTTAGTGCCTTCGTTTGTATTCTACGTTCATTTTATCTCTTTTATTCACACTCCTTCCGCCGCTCCTTGTGTTGTTATCTATTCTCGCTTGCATCGACGTTTGGTTATGTTTCTTGCATTATCCATCCGTTTCCTTGCCCACACTATCGCCACACGAATGTGCTGCGATGTGCGAATTACTTTATGTTTCCCTTTTACTTATGGTTTCGTCGTTTTTCGCCTGTCTTCCTGTTTGTATCACAAGTTTCGCACAGTTTGACTTTGAACTTGAGCACGTTGTTGGCTCTTAGCGAACCATGCGAAACTTTTGTTTTCTATGTTGCTTTTTTGCTTCTTTATTAGCATGTGATCAGAGCCATCTCTGCCGCTTGTTCCAAGCTCATGATGGTAGGTACAAGTGTGCCTTTAGGTGAACGCAACCAACGCGCATTGAAAGCTAGCTGCTTTTTCTTTTTGTTTGTTTTTTTTTTGGCTTCTCTTTCGCCCTTCTTCGTGCGACAAGATACACGTTTTTTTATTCAAGTCCTTCCTTCTTTTATACGGCCCATTCGACCAGGTGGCTCTCTCAGTACGAGCTAAAAACTTGCAAAACTTGTTCCGTTCGCCTGGCAGGTTCGAGTGTCGCCATCACTGACGAAGTGCTAGGGAAACATCGTGATAATACTAGCAACATCTTCAACTGTACTAATTTGCACTGCTTGAGTTTTGGAAATAGTATTATCGTAATAACATTTACCGACAGCAATAACAACAGGGTTGAAAATAAAGACGACTATCTAACAATCATAACGGCTATCAAATATAAAGACCCGTAATTGTCATTCGACATGATACGATGTCGTCCGGTGTCTCAATACTGTCCGAAACAGTCCTTAAATCACTCAGCTTTGTGTTTTGCCGAAACTATCATTTATTTTACTCCATAAAGGACTTCACAAATGATGATTTACTTTAAGTAGTTTTCTGGACATGCTTTCGTTTTTTGCTTGCTTTCTCTGACATTATTTAAACTAAATTGTTATGTTCGTCGTGACAAAAACGCTATTATAATACTAACAACTGCAAATTTGTTCTCGGTTCCATTTGCAGACACATGATTGGATTTGAACCGTCCTAAATGTGCATCTCAATTTTCGCTTACTATCTATTACAATTTCTGGTGTCGATGGTGAAAACGCCAGAAAAATAATATTCGTAAACGTGTGCGCTCTCCATTTTGCAACACTAACGAACCTGAGTAATATTATATACGGAATATGCACGTACACGCAACCGAGGGAACGCAACGCCTGAAGAAGTAGGCCAACGCGAAGAAGATTCACGAATCGGTTAAAAGACGTAATAAAAATGAAACAAACCAGCTTCATCGGCCAGAGCGGGAGTAAGCAACGCATCAAAAGATGTGGATGGTCCCGAAGAGATGCGGTAATTCGAGCAGCAGCGGCAAACTGCAAAATACCTTGAACTTGTAACCAAAGGACGATGAATGAGGTAATCGGAAGAGGCTAAGGGTGGCATCGTGCTTCAGGGGGAGGACCGTGGCTCTCCGTGCAACACACGAACCCACCCCACGCGATGGTGCCTTTGGATGAAAGCGAAAGACACAAGAAAAGTATGCGTACATAACCGTGCGAACAAGCGAGCCACACGATCCAGATGAAGGCACGCGCAACTGAGCCAGAAAGAGCACACACTAAGTTTGGGGCAACAGCTGCTAAATTGCCCCCAGCATTTATGTACGCTTGACGCGTGGAACAGCAGTGTAGGGTGGAGCAGATAACTTCCCATAGTTGTTAAACTTGAACTTGAACGAGAAATAGCCCCTCGGTGGCCCCGTAGCAACACAAACATTCGTGCAATATCAATCTCGCAGCTCGCTATCGCGCGCTCGCAAGAAGTCGTAGTGTTGGTGAGCTGGTTTTTCCCTTCTCGCACTTGGTTGGGGCCAATTTTCATCGCGCAAGAGCCAGATCAACGATGGTCGCAGTCGGTCGCGATGGTAGACGCACACACAGGCTCCCTCAATTTACTGAGAGCGCGAAGCGAGCGAACACTTGCCTCGAAATGAAACGAACAACGAGCTCCACCTTCATCCCCTGCAGCTCAACAACAGTTGGGGATGATTCATTTGGCTACTTCTCTCCCCTTACGGTAAGGGAGAAGTTGTGTGAGCGTCTATTCATTGAGTTACCCTGTTACATCACCATCCTACCGTTCGGAGGAGAAACTGTGAAATGTTTTGCTAATTCTCCAATTCTAACCTTGAGAACGAATTTATACATTGCACCGGATAGTACACTCGTGAAAATATATTTAACCATTCAAAGAATATATAGTCCTCATAAAACTGTTTTCATGGTAAAACGCATTGCTTGTGTGCGCGCAAAAAAAAGCAATTCTATATCTGCACGTGTTCTGACGCTGTGCTGTGATGCATTCACGAGCTCGCGGGTGTGAAACGTGACTCGTGAGTCACACGGCACCGGCAAGCGCGAAATGGTGCACTGTGTTCTGGGACATCATGTGGGAAACGATTGCGCAAAACGTGATTGCACACACTCGCATCCGCGCCCACCGCCGAGACAGAAAAGGGCAGCATTTTTCTTTATTCCGGTTTCATCTCAATGAATCCCTTGCGGTTACGAAACGCATTTTTGTATTCTATATGCATCTACGCTGCATTCGCGCATCCCAGGCGGCAGGTGTACACGCTTACATTTTATTTTACTTAATATCTTGTTTATTTTGATGTAAATTATTGCGTGACTTTTCTTTTTCAATATATATTTCTTTCTATTTTAGAAAAACTCGGACACCGCTTTTGCCTGCATTGAAAGACGTGTATTTGTATGGTTCCCTTTTATAACAATCTCTGCCACTGGGATACTCCTTGTGCTCGCTGTGTGTACTGAATTAAAGCTAGTGAACACATCTGGTGGTATCTCAGTGGCCGGGAAGTGTTCATGCTGCACCGAACTACACTCCACGCCATGCACCCGATACCAGAGAATCGTTTTCCGCTTTTCCCCTACTCGAGATCGCTCAGGTAATGTTTTTAAAATAGTATTGCTAATAGAAAGCTCTTGCAAGAGCTTACGACAGTCACGAACGTACTTTTTTGATGACGAGAAAATGAGTTACCGAACAGGAAAATCTAAAAGCTTCATATTGTGAGCTTTTATTTTATGACGTCAGTTGCTGATGTGTAGTTGTTGCGTTTGAAACATTGGAAAATTTTTGTTATTGGCTTCTAGAAACCAATTGTAAATAGTCATGTTTAGTGGTGATTAGTGGTGTGGTGCCAACTTTATTTTTGTAAGCAAGGAAAGAATCAATACAAACGATTGTAACGTAACTATCTTGGCGATGTAAACAATAACTATAATCATGCAGTGAACTTCGAGTGGTTTAAAATAAGGATGATGCCAATAATTAGCTATGTTTTACATTGTTTCTTTTCTTATATTTATCATCTTGTTTTTTCGAACGGTTAAATCTGCGTGCTTGTCAAAATCTTGTAGAGATTGATGAATGAGCTATCAGCCTAAAAGTATGCAAGCACCCCAACAAAGCCCATGCACCAAGTGTTGAGAGCTTACAGATTTTTGCAAATTATCTGCTAAACAGTGATTAAGTGATATAAAGTGATTACAAATTTAAATGTAATGAAAACTCCCCATAATCGTGTTGATCGTGATCGTCATATAACTGTAAGTAAATAACGTTGAAATGTATTTATAAAATGTATCTATTCCATAAAATCTGCAAATTGCAAAACTGTTTCCAGGTCATTAAATCGGTATAATTAGCAAATTCATTTGATAGCATTACTGATTACTAACTTGATGTGTATATATACAACAAAATTTTTCAAAACTACTAATATTTGAGTAATATGAAGGCGCATTCAATTTCATAGGCACAGGTACAATCTATCTACTTGGTGGTGTTAAATAATTAATTTGACTATGTCTACCAACCACATGCCCCAAAGCAGCGGCCGAGAAAATGTACCTTCTTGGCAAATGCAATTATTTTATGTAATTACGATTTATTTATAACGAAACCACCGCAACACACCACCAAAGGCGCAAATGAGAGGGTTGAAACAGAAAAGGATGCATGTACATTGATGAACGCACAGTAACAGCTCCTGAGATGTGATGGGGTGTGAGAAGATTACAGGGATGGGACCCATTCGGAAGGGCCAGGAGTTAATGCATTAGATGCAACTGGCTAGCTGTAAAGTTGCAGCGAGAATGCGGCGAAAGAGAAGTGTGCACGAGACGAGGCCAGTGGCACGTAAATGGCCTGTTTGTGCCAAATGTTCATCGCGACACTTTCGACCTATCGTTGATTCGAGGACGTTCTTATTTTCGTAACCTATGCCTACTCAATGACGTTATGGCCGTCGGAGAGTCTCGTGGTTTTTTGCCTTCCTGATTGATTTGTCGGATAAATTTACGGGCTAAAAACGATGCTTTACTAGCAACTGATGCATATCTGTTTCAGATGTGTGTGTGTGTGTTTGCATATGTTTCAAAATATTGATAGTGGTAATTAGTTATCGCACGAGACAGCTGTTTACAAAGTAGAACGTTACATTTGGCAGCAAGCGGCAGTCCCGCATTTTACATGCATTTTCGTTCTAGAAATGATGCATGTCGTCCTGTTTTGAAAAAGATCTGGTTTTACTTAAGGTGCTGTTTTTTGTGCTTTTGCTACTGTTTTAGGTCAGCAGGTTTTAAGGTTGCCTAAGATGCAAACATTTATCTATTCTTGTGCATAATGCAAAAAATAGAACTGTAGTAAAATGTAAGCCTATGAAAAGAAGAGATACCTAAAAATATCCTGCTTGGTTGCGAGAACTGCCTTGTGGATGCCATTTGTTTTTTGTTTGTGTGATTGGCGAATGATAAAGCCTTTGCAACTCAAAGTGATCGCTTCATTTAGTATTTTGCATGTCAAATCAAAGTTTGACTGGCAAGAAAAGTTTAAAAGGAGATTTAAAATTTAGTTAAGTTGCAAGCCAACCTCGTGCACACTGCAATCAACTTTATGCCAAATGCTAGCAATTTAGCCAAATGCTAGCAGTAAATTAAAAATTTTAGTTTCTGGGGAACAACCCTTATATGCCCCTCACACGATTGTTAATTTCTACGATTTTAGATCATGTTAAGCAGTACTCTGCCATATGTTTCGAAATTGTCGTTCACGCTACTGCCGACGATCATGATCGCTTTCTCCAGTTCGCACAAACACGATTTATGTGCCGTTTTGAGGTTGGCGAACGAGGAGGTGGCAGCTTTAGCTAGGCAAACAAACTGCCCTGAACATCAGTCGAGTGTGCATTAGTGCGCGCTTTGATTCTGTTGAGTGATTTTCTCTATGCACCAGATAAAGTGCATCGAACGGCGGGAACCGCTCGGTGCGTAGTAAATCCGTTGAGCTTACCGTGCGCCGCAATGATTTATGCGCAAGGGTAGACTCGCGATTTTTTACGCATGCAGTAGCAAATTTTTTGCAGTTGCTTGCAAGTTTCTTCTTTTATTTTTTTACAAACGGTGTGTAGTGGCGGGTATCAGAATGCCACCTTCTCCGATCAGTACAGGCGCTCTCGCCTTTTGTACTATTCACACATCGACGCGCGTCAAAATAACCTTGCACGACGATGAATTCCAACGGATGTTTTACTCCCAACTACCTGACTGCAAAACTGCATTACCGCCACTAGTGGCGGTAGAAATGTGCATTGTTTCACGGTCACAATCATATGGAACGCGGTGCAGCGTTTCTTTACCATTGCTCATTAAAAGGACATAAAATAGTGAGTGAAATCCATCAGCCGGTTGGCTGTTAAGCAACTAAATATTGATATATTGAAGAATATATTTCTATAGGTAAGTGTTTTGTAAAACGAATGTCAATAAACGCACGAGAAGGAAAAGTTTCATCTTTTGCAAAAGCACCCACGCTGAAATTTTCGTAAGGTAGGTACAGGTACCTGGATTTTAGTTTACTTCATAAGCCGTGATTTATTTCTAATGTACGATTTATTTGACTATTATTTTATGGAGAATGTTTCTTGATCAAATTTTGTGTTTATCACATGTTGTTTGTTATATTACAAATGTTTTTCAAAATCATCATAAATATATGATACCTATTTCAGAAGACACATTGCTACCGAAGATACTTCTACTGCTCCGTTGATTGCTGTTTAATGTTACAAATATGAATCCCTGTTGAGATATAACTTAAAGCTCAACATGATCTTTTAATTAATTGTGATTCAAATCAAACGATTTCATATTTATGAGTTATTTTGATTCCATTCGTCTAAACCAGTGGGGAAAGTGTTTTCTAATCATTTTCCTTCGTCAGCCGCCATTACTGTGCACCTGCGCTTATTTTGTTCAGACCCATCGAACGACATGCCACCAGAACGCATTCATTGTTGCGTTCCCTCGAAGACGTTGAACAACTCTTGAGGCTCTTGACTCGCTTGCGGGAAAAGCATTTTGCACATCCCTTCCCATATCGCTTAATTTTGCTGCATTTTGCGCCACGGTGCATCTATTCGAGCCACCTTTAGGCGTTGGCTTGACTTACGCTGTCTGGTGCGCTTGCGGGAGTTTTCCAATCCCGCTGTGTCGCCCATCGTTTACTATGCACCCTTTACAACACCCTCTGGATCCATGTTTCCCTCGATCTGCTCCATTGCACATTGGAACTAGAGTGTTTGCATTTTTTGTTTGCATGCCAGCTTAGACGAATCGCGCATTCACTGAGGGATGTTGTTGCTTTATCGTTACATCGGTGCATCGGTGCATCGCTGCGCCATAAAGCATAAACTCTTTCCCGGGAAGGGGTAGCGTGAGGCATGGTGCAAAAATAGTAACTGTGAAAGCATGGCAGATAACAACCCGGTCGGCCTTATACACGATTGTTTTTGGCCATTCACCGGCGGAGTGTGGTTGTTCACTGTAGTACTTTTTTTTCCAAACTTACTTTTTTACCAAAGCACCTGAAATGGATCGTTCACCCACGGTGCTTCTTTATTGTGAAATTTTAAAATTTTCATATCCATAACACGCGCCCGCGCGCTGTGGCCAATGGTCACGAAGCTCAAAACAACGCGATCGAAGCGCACATCGGCTTTAATGCTCTAATAGGTAACGCCAAAGCAAATTGCAGCGGCGTCATTAAATTCGTTGCTTTTGCGGCTGGAATTTGCCTAAGAAACACCGTAATGGGGGACGCATCGGTTTGAGGCTTATTTTCTGAATTGTGGACCGCGATCTCCTACCTAAGGGAGGAAATTTTCAATCTATTATTGTATGTTTAACTCATGATTATTGCTATTAGACGCTTGTAATTGGGTTTGATTCTGCGGAACATACGCGTTCGTATCAATCTTTATCCGTTACGGAGATGCAAATTAAACTGCACAGCAGCCAAAGCACAACCCGTCGATCAATGAAGATCGGTGGCTACTGCTACTGCTTTTGCAGCTGCTTGATCCCTTATTCGTCGAGAAGAGGGTAGCTCTGGTGGAACACGAAATCAGAACCGTAAAAAAAAGTGCCCCATTCGGTCACTCGGTCGTCACGCACGCACACAATGGTGTTGTTGCGTAAAACCACTGCGCCGTCGCAATACTCAACTCGCTGTGATGTTTGTTTTCGTCTCGCTGCAGCGTTCTCTGGGGGTTGTGATACCTCTTTTTTTTGCACTCGTTTTGCATCTGCATTTCTCGCACGGGGTGCACGCGCGCGTGTCCTGTTCCTGTGCGCGCGCTGCACGTTAGATCATCGTTCTTGCGCGAGATTTGAGGACATGCAGAGAACTAGCAGAGAGAGCCCGTTCGTCATCCACGGAAGAGATTGCGCGGAGGAAGGACGTGGGAATGCAACTGCTCTAAAAACCTCAAACTTGCATCCCCATCGTCCGCTGCATACTTCGCCCGGCAACGTTTTCCCTCTGCTGCGAGACACAGAAACACAGGGGGTTTGGGATGCATTGTGTCTGGTGTGTCGTGGTGGATGCATGGTGCACTGTGTGGGGCTAGAGACGGCCATTTGCCACCGGCAGATTAGCCGAACGGAACCGTACCGAAGCGGGACGGCATCATCCAGCCGGCCCCAGGAAGGTGTGTACAGAAACAAACCCCCCACGGTACCGGAGACGGAAGTGGAAAGAGCAAGAGAGTGAGAGTACTGTTAAGTTTCTAACTGAACCGGTTGTTGCAAAGCGAGGGAAAAACGGTGCGTCGGGCAATGAAGAAAGAGTAAAAGCAGCAACAGTGTGTGCGAGAGAGATGGATAGAGACAGAAAGAGAAGTGCAAATGAGCGGAATTGGGTAAAATATGTTAATAATTGCATTTAAACTACTTCTTTCCCTGGCAAAAGGGGGAGTCTTCACCACAACCACCTTTCTACAGCTCACTTCTCGATGGACTGGCTTTGGGTATTCTATCGAAATTATCGTTCCAGTTACTCGGAAGCTTGGAACACACCGATTCCGCTGGGTATCGGTGCGTTTGGCCGATGAACCGTTGTTGCCTGCTGAATTTCTCCACTTTCCCGTGCAATTACATTTGATTATGTCTGCCGCCACGCTATCAACCGCCTTCGTCATCCTTCTATATTGCTGCTTTGGGTGTGCTTTTACGGGTTTTGGGGGATGAATCTGTCCGTTCTGGTTGCACCCGACGACGAAACGCAATCGTACGTCACGTCTCTCGTCCTTGTGCCTTCGTCTACAATTGCTAACATTACACGCGCGTAGCTGCATTGTGTTTGCACTTGTACAATGTCAAAGTGGAGCCCCTTGTTTTGAGATGCTCGATAATGGTTCTAATGAGCCACCCGTATACAACTGCGACGGACGCACAGAAAGCTAGCAGCGTCACGTCGTAACGCGTCGTAAACGAAGCCTTATCAGCTACCTCCTGCCGATTATTTGTTCGTGAAAGTAGCCCTCATACACCGCTGGTTAATCGGAAGCAGGGAATTTAGTTTTTGGGGTTGATAGAAAATTAATGCTTCAAATGCTCATAACTCTGCCACGTCCGTTGTCTTTTACAAGCTTTTCTCGGTATGTAACGTAACGCCCATAGTTTGATGAAAAACGAACGGCGATGAAAAATGGTTTCCACTGTGGAAACGTTCCTTGAGGTAGACTAACGTATTTCAATCGTTTCCAAGAAGAGCGCAGTTTAGTTCCCAACCATCTCTCGATCGAACATTTTCCCACCTACCAACAACGACCCCCCTAGAAACGTCGTGCGGCGGAAATGTGACAAACAAAAAATAAAGAGGAACGCAAATTGTGACCAGCAAGTCGCATTTTTGCTACTCTCGCCCGTGGAAACTTTCTCTCGTTTTCCACCGCCGGAGAGTGCCGGAGCCAATGGCAAACGACGCCTGAGTACCACATCGCCCGCAGTAGTTGAACGGTTGAGGAAAAATAGTATTGGCGGCCAACGAGGGATAAGAATTTTCCGACGTGCTTCTCGTGCGCGGGGACGGACGGTGTTTTGTATTATTTTTAGTACAGTCGCCGCTGTCTGTCGCTTGCCCGAACGGTTTATACTGTTTTTTTTTCGCCACTTCAGCAACTGCTCCGTATCTTGCCTGTATCGTTGGGAAAGTACGAACCCATGATATCGGAATTTTTGCAAACTGTTCGCCCAAGTGTTTCTAAACTGAGAGGGGAGTCACTTGGCATTCAAGCATCGCTCGAATGAGAGTGCAATTGCACCTGCATGCAATTGCACCTTCGATTCGGATCACCATCGATCATCGCCGCGAGTATAGCACGAGTTTTAAGCTTTGGTGAATGGGTTTTTAAACCACCGTTGAACGGCGTAACACGACGTGTTTCGCGAGTAGGACCACGAGAGCTAGCGCAAACCAGAGAAATTCACGTTTCGATCTCGCCCGTTTGGCTGCTGGTCACTCAGCGATCACCACCCAGCAAACTCGGCCCTTGGTAAAGGGATTGTTCTCGCTCTCACTCTCGCCCACGGTGACGTCGGATACACTATCTCTCTCTCTCTCTTTCTCTCTCGCGCGGGCGCTTTTCATTGCGTTTTTTCGCTGCCGCACTCAAATCGATCGAAGGTGATAAATCCGCTGCCGTCCCGTGGCCAGATAATGACTGCGAGTAGGAGGGCCGTAGCGAAGAACAATAGACGGAGGGTTAGCGATAAAGAGAGAACGAGAGAAAGAGAAAGAGAGCGCGTGAGTGTTTAGTACGCATGTATGCGCGCACTTGAAAGCTATTTACCCGTTAGTGCGCGGCCAGGCCGCTGCAGTGCTTTTCCGCTTGGCTCCCCGGCAAGGTGTGCCGCGCGCGTACGCTCCCCAGTCGAACACACACACACACACTGGCACACGCACACGTCCTCGCTGCTGCTGGTGGGGAGAAGATGGTGGCACCTGTAGAGCAACCGCGGCGGACCCACGGCTCAGCTGTTGTGTGCGCGCGTTTCCATCAGTCAGTTGGCCGCGATGGCTGCTGCGATGCGCTCGTGTACGCCCATCTATCTGCGCCCTGTTCGACAAACTACCGGCCAAACCGGAAGATAGCAGAAAGCCGTAGTTGGTACTGCAACAGCAGCACACTAGCACCTAGCAGCAGTTGTCTGGTGGACCTTGGGATGGTTTGGCCATTTTGGGACGGTTCCAAACTCTGCTGCGCCGTCTTGACCTGCCCAACCGGATTGGCTCAGCACCCGGATCTGTATCCTGTTTTCATCATCAGCTTGCGGTGACGATAATCACAGACAAACACCAAGGTGGACCCGCCAGCCCGTGTGGAATCATCGCATCGTCGTCGTTCTCATCAGTGGCTACTAAAATGCATCTCGCGTGAGATGTGAGATGGATCGCGACCGATGCAACCTGGTGCAACTGCAAAGCCTACCACCCCCTCCTGAGTGTGCTCGTGTGCGTGCGTGCGTACGTGTGTCTGTGAGAGGGTTGCGCCATTGTGCGAAGGTGGGGACTCGATCTTTGGTGGGTCAAAGAAAAAAAAAAAGGAACACGAACGCGTGTGGTAGAGCCGAAACAGTTTTCCACCGTCACCACACGCCGTACGTACGTCATTCCGGGTGTGTGTCTGTGCTTGTGTGTGGAGCTGAGCTGGACTGTAGAGCCGCACCAGGCAGACAGTGACAATAGATCGCAGTACCAATGGAGCCACGTCTCCAACGATCGTGATCGTACGATGGTTCCAATTGGAGAGAGAAAAAACGTGGCCGAACACGGGACCAACAAGGACCGAGATTCCACCGGAGCACTCTCACTCATGGATGCGCTTTTCCTCGTGGAAAGTGCCCACGTGCTGGGATGTCATCCGGTGCCTGGTGTCCTGTTTCCGTTGTGCCGCAGATTGCCGGCGCCCCGGCGGTAGCTACAGAAAGTGTGTAAACTCGCGCTAGAGGGGACTACTCGATCTCGTCTCGAAAACGTCAAACGTCACGAAACGTCACCATCGCAAGCAGAGGGCACCGTTCGTCGTCACCTTTTTTGATGTCCTACTTTTTTTTAACGGGTGCTGTGTGCTGGTAGTAGCTAAAGCAAACGTGGTAGAAGCTGTGGAAAACTACTCCTGCAAGGAGGGAAAGTCTGCAAATCCTCTCTCGCAGATGCGATCCCTCTCGATCGTGTGCGTATTTTTAAAGCGGCAAACGCCGGATGTCCACCGATTTGATGATATAATAACCACCTCCGCCTCGTGCTGTGTCCACTTGGTGACGTGAGACGGAGACAAAGAAAAAACATCAACAGGGCACTTAGTTTTGCCATTAGTTCAACAATTTTATAATCATCACAACACGCTCGCTGGACACACATTGGAGGTGTTGTGGAGGTGTTTGGGGATCCTCTTATCACCGAGCGATTCACCACCAACACTGTCACAGGGGGTCACTTCATCTCTCGCTCCGTGACAACATCCGATACGTAATTTCGGATCGTTTCCGACGTGTCAACGGAAAGGGGCTTGTTGTTGTGTGCATCGGTTGCACTTGCGCCCTGTCTGCTGCATCCTGTGGGCGACACATTTTGATAACGCTGACCCTCGGGGAGTGGAGCTAAGGTTTAGAGCAGGCAGGGCGCTAAAGGGACGTTTTTAAAGCGATCGATGGTGGGATGGTCAACTTAGCAGCAGCAGCGCGACATTTGAAAGCACTCCGTGTGTTGCAACCAGAAGGAATGGAAAGTCTTATTTAAGTGTGACTTGAATGGAAAACGTAGAAAAAAAGAAGGGCAACAAAAACGATCGAGAGAGCGAAAGAGAGAGAGAGAAATAGGTTGTGTGGACATAGCATGGATTCGTCAAAGTCGAGAAGGGGGGCAAGCAAGAGCTCGTCGCGATCGCGCGGGCAGGAGGGAAAATTAGGTCGGTGAAAAGTGTGTGATGTATTTTTGTATGAACCGATCGCGAGGAGGAGGTGTACGGTCGGTTTTGTTTTCGGGGGCCACAGCCCGTGGTGGTGGTGGTGGTGGTGTTCCGTTTCTGAAGCCAAACATGCTACGGGGGGTGGGTTTTAAAAGAATGAAAAAATAAAATATAGTAACGAAAAAAAAACCCCATCGCTCGTTGCACAAGCCCCAGCGGTATGAAATACGGGGGGCGAGCATTGGGATGGTGAGTCTGTGGCCGAGGTATGGGATGCGTGAGTAAGTGTGTGCGTGCGCGAGATGACGTTTGATCGTCGGTCCGTCGTCCGCACTTGACCATCCGTCGCGCACGCCCGACAGTCGCGGATAATGGAAGGCGTGGAACATCGAACCTCACCCTCTAGTGGTGGCACGTGAGATAGGGCTCGGACGGGGGACCGTAGCGAAGGGAACTGACCCTCCATTTGCCACGTTCCGAAGTGCTGTTTATTTAGCCTGCGAGACGTGTCATTGCGCGGGTCTGTAAAATCGCCAGCTCGAACGACAAACCATGCCTGAAAACTATCGCAAAAACCAGCAACGATGGTCCCCTTTTTTGGCGCATACTTTCTTTGAGGAAAGATCTTCGCACACCAAGCCACACACACGCACACACATTGCCCTGGTGTCCTGGTAAAGCTTTCGCAAGAACAACCAACCGGTGGCACTAGTTAGCGAAGGTGGTCTAATTGGCCATCAAGAATTTGGTCTTGGCGAGGTGAGAAAAAGAGCAATCTTGTGTCCGCTAAAGTCGCCCGGGAGTCGTTGCATTATTCCACACCAACCGCTGTGCGCAGGCACATGTGATCGCGATCGTTCAAATAATGCCCCCGTGTGTGAAGGATCGATCGCTAAAGGGCGAATGGATTTCACTCGCACACAACGACAAACATCACAAGGCGACTCATCCGTGCGTACCGTGCTCCTTTCGAAGACTGAAGGCCAAAGAAAAGCGCTCTGTCACGCTTCATCAACACGCACACACACACCACACTAACTAAACCCCCCTTGCGTACTGGATCTGGTTACATCAGCGTCCAACTTTCTCAAGGTTACATTTGTGTGTGGCGTTTTTTTTTTCGCCTCCTGACTCGCTACATAAACTCGCTGCCTCGTCCGCTTCGTGGTAAAAAAAAAGATCCCGCAATTTCTAAAGCAAAATAACTGCAACTGCACTCGCCGACACGAAAATTGTGCAATAGCAAATGAAGGTCAGTATGTTGCAGTTGCAGCAGTACCCGCCGTTGGCGTACAAAGAGCGCGAGGTGGGCGAGCATTCCTCATCGTAATGCTGCGTCCGACGTTTGAGAGTGTGTCATAGATATGGCACTGATTTTTTTTGGTTTGTTTGTCATTTGAATGCAAAAGCAAAGGAGAGAGAGAGAGAGAGCAAACGTTAGAGCAGCATATTTTTTTTTTCGTTCCATCCCTACATAGCGCACGCCGTCGGAAGTGCATGGACACAAGGGTGCGCTTCCGTGTGTTGGACAGAAAATGGTGCGCTACCGCTTAGTGTGAGGGTGAGTTATCCAAGCCCCATCCCCCATCACCATTGAGCTGTCTGGCCATCATTACCTCGTTTGCATTAGCTCGGTGTTTTAATTTTTTTTTTCAATTTGCTGCTAAAAGGTACAGCAGGCGCGCACCGATGGTATACGAAATTGCACATGATGCCGGCCGCTGGGTGTATTTTTGTATGCACTCGAGAAGCCCGTTTGTCGGAAGCCGTCATCACGACGAACCCCCCGATGCCGTGTGGGAGGGCAACCTTGCACAAAGTCGTCCTAGATGTCGAACTGGGGGAGTCAGTCCATCGTCAAACAGCCACCTACAGCTAGTGGGGCGTTTCACAGACAGCTCACGCTGACAACTGGGGTGTGGTGTTCTGTAGCTGGGTGGCACGGTTTTGGCGGGGTCGTTAGTGCAGTTGTCGATGCATTCGGTCTTGTTCCGCTTCGCAGGGGGTGGTGCATGTGTCCAAAATAAGCCGCCTCCAAACGATGGGGGGGTGGAAGTCGCGTTCTCGATTGGTTGTCGCTTTTTTTCTTCTCTCTCTCTCTCTCTCTCTCTCTCTCTCTCTATCAACCAGCAGGCACAGTAGCAAAGTGGAGGCGCAAAGGGTTTGTTATATGACCACGACAACAACGACCTGGTGTAGCGCGAACACCTTGTTGTCGTCCCTCGCGAATCGTCACCCAAGGACACGAAGCGAACACGCGGGAGTTGGCTGAAATTATTCAACGACAACCGCCGCGACCAGAACAGGATGCATTAAAATGCATTTAGGCATCTTGTTGCGCGCTCGCCTTTGTCTGTCGGGTTGTTTCCTCCCAACGCGCGGAATGCAACTCAATGAGGAAATGAGAGAGGAAACGGAACGGAAGTGGACGAAAGTTGGCGAAGCATCTTCGAAAGCAGTTTTTTTGTTGGCACGATTCCCATCCATCTGGCCATCTGCCGAGAGGCAGGCGGCGCATCCTTTTGCAACGTGTGTCCCTCGGCAATGCATTTGTCCTTTTTGCATAGCAGCGTGTGACATTTTCGCGTGTGCTGTCTTCGGCCATCAAAAAATCCTTGAACTGATGCACCACTCACTCTCTGTCTCTGGTTTTGTCCCCATTCCGTTCCGTGCCTTGCGTTCTTTTTCTATCACGTCAGGGCTTTTGTCGTCTGGTCTGGTCTGGTTTGGTTACGCAAAAGGACTGCTGTTTTGGCTCAGTTCTCCGTTTGTGCTGCGGGTGATTAATTAGCAAATGTTGGCACATGTTCGCTGGTGAGAAGTGCACGCAAAAAGGGGAACACGACGAGAACAAATCTTGTTGGCTCGCGCGCGCGTTGTCTGCCAACGAAATTTAGGGCAATCGCTAAAATTACTTAAAAGCTGATTATACCACCACCGCGGCACTTACTGGACGCGTGGGATTCTCGGAATGATTGGGAGCGCGTTATCATTCCTCCAGCGCCTCCAAAGGTTGCGTCCGATAGATTTTATCGAGAAAGTCAAACCCAGCAGAACACCTTCTGGGAGGAAGAAGCACGCATCGGCGGCACGCATTTACTCCACCTCGATAAACGCGGCCCGTGAGAGTGCAAATCGAGTGCGATTAGATAAGGCTCTGGTCTCAGTCTGGTTGGGTTTAATGCAAAAAAAAAAACAGAAAAAAAAACATACACAGCCGTCATTCCCAGAAACCGGACCTGCCATCCGGTTTTGGTGTGCCGTTCCGTGGTCGTGTCCCGTCCGTCGAAGGTTATCAGCTGTATTTGAACGACGTAGCTGGTGACGATCGATGATGTCGCAACATCACCAAAGGAGGTTGGGGGCTCCCTATCGGTGTCGTAAAACAATGGAACCTTCACGCGTGGCACTGTGCTGAACTTTACCCCTATTCTGATCGGTTTGCTCTCCTCTGAGAGACATTCGCTGGTTGGTTGGTTTTGGTCGCTTTCGTTAGGCAACAGCAACACACTCCTACCAACGGAGCACAACAACCTCCGTTAGAGAACGGATCGGCAATGTGCGGTACACCGCTTAAAAATGTAGGTGAAACAACGTGTTGTTTCTGCCATCCGAAGAAGGAAAGCGCAAAGAGAAAAACTTCACCGCGCACGACGGCACGTTTCGGGAAAGCGCCGTTCATCGGCACCAGTCGTCCACCCCACCCGGTGGAAAAAGTGGAATCTTTTTGGTGAAAAGGCGGCCTTTTTCGGGTGTACCGTTGGCCAACGCGCCAGCGTGGTATGGGAAATTGAACAATCATTTTCGTGGTGTGGATGGATTTCGATCACCTTGCTTGCTTACTTGCTTTTGCCCCGTTGTTTCGCGTGCTTCAGCTGGAGGTAGTGATGCGCAAAACAACCTCTCTCTCTCTCTC
The DNA here is from genome assembly GCF_943737925.1 of Anopheles nili. NCBI lineage: Eukaryota > Metazoa > Arthropoda > Insecta > Diptera > Culicidae > Anopheles > Anopheles nili. The sequence continues at coordinate 6,363,683 of NC_071291.1, read as the reverse complement.
TGCGTTTGCTCTCGTATCGCTGATAAGACCCCGTTGGAGGAGAAGCGACACAGAAAGAACGGATGTTATAATTGACTAGCTGTAACACTGTGGGTTTTTGCACGATCTTCACACTTATTACCAGGGTGGGGAAAAAGAAAAGCATCTTGGGCGTAAAGGGGGGAAAAAAACTCCAATTCGTCTCCGTTCCAAACCGAAGCCGCTGTGCTGGGTTTCGAAATAGTCGGGTTTGAAATCATAATTATCATATTATGATCCTCCAGCTGCCCGGTGTTTCCGACAATTTTCCAGCACCGGCACACGGTGGTTGATTTTAGTGGGTGAAAAATGGACTCATCCAACTAGAACACAGCACACACACGCACACACACACACGCACATTCGCTAGGAACCGGTAATCACATGAGTAGCGCCTATTCGTTGAGCTGGGGCTCACGCGAAACGGTTTTCTCCCGTCAAACGTCCTAGGCAGCTGTGGGGTGTTGGGGGGTTGGAGTTTGCTGAAATAGATAGCGCCCCTCCCGTACCATTGTTCGGAGGGGGTTGTTGTAAGTGCGTGTGTGTGTGTGTGTGTGTGTGTGTACCAGCTGCTCTCTCCAATAACCCAATAATCACGCTCCGATAACGGGGTCTCCGGAGTAAGACGAAAGCTTTCGGTGCCATTTGCAGCGAGTGTTGCTTCTAACCTGAGGGTTGCTTACTAGGGGGTTGCTAATATTAAGATGATCTGTGTTGCTCTCAGCCACCACGTGGTGGCTTTTTTTTTGGGGATGTAGGAAAACAGCTGTCTTGAGAACCAGGCACCTCTAGGTCCGTGAGCAGTGAGAGGGCCGAAAAAACGCACAACTGCTGGTGGAGTTGATGCGTTATTTCGATTTTCTCTACAACCCCCTATTCGAGGGCGTTATCGCAATCGCTTGTTAGTGTGGAAGTCGCTTAGAGCGAAACCACCATTTTCCCAGCAGTCACCTTGGTCTGCGATGTTGTGAGCACCTGCACCGGAGAATTGTCGTCGTGTTGTGCTGTATCGATCCGTGTTAGTTGTACCATTAAGTGCATTACAGACAAAACATACACTAACGCACGGCGGCTGCCCTTGCCTATCCCCCGGTTGCATTGACCTTGACGTGTCCAACGCGCGTGTAAAGATGCGAATGGTAAAAACCCATTCAAATGCAATTTCGGGTTGGCATACACCGATGCGGAATGCAGTTCTACTTGAAATAATATATCAACCATGCCCCATTACAATGCATTCAGCGTGTCCCATTAATTTACCTTTGGTGGTAATGGATTAACAAATTGGAAAATGCTTCCATAAAGGATTAGGCAAAACCCCGGCTGTGGGCGCCTTGTCATCAAATCGGGTTGACCTTTGATGTGTGAGAATTAGGCAATAAGACTCGAGATACACTTTTTGTTCTCCGTCGTAGTGATTACGATGGCATGGCTGGCTGGCAAGTTACTTAAAATGCAACGCAGGTCGCTTGTGCATGAGACGCAGAGTTATGCAGATGCAAGTGCGCTTACGTACGTTCAAGTGAACGAATGTACACTGCATCTCGAACCAACGCCATTAGACGTCGAACGCGCCAACGAGTACGTCTTAAAATCGTTACTTCGATATCTCAATTCCGTTCGTATTAGTGCCGTTTGGCAATGGTTTATTTTGCTGATAATATTAAACCTTTTTTCTACTTGCCGCTACTCCGCTTTGTATGACGAATCCTCCGTATGGGAAGTTGCATAATGATGGAGCATATCATTGGAGGAATACACACACTTGACTTACTTGCTTCTCCCTTCGAGAGTACTCGGGAGCTGAGAAAGTAAAATAATTCGCTGCAAGTGGCTCACTCAGTTTTTTTTAAATGGCCTTCGGGTGAAATATCACTAGCGCCATTACCTACCCACTCGTCGGAATTAGCTAAACGCCGGATCTCAGTGCATGATGCGTTTTTAGCGCGGGCATAAACGGCATACGAGCGGTTTGCACTGCGTGTGCGTGTTCGCCGTCAACATACAGCAGTAGTATATGATACAACCAGAGTAAGAACAAACAATTCTCCTTCTCATGGCCACGCCGGTTGGAGTCGAGGATAGAATGCAGTTTGGAATTACACAATGCCCATATCTATGGCCCGTCGTGTGCTGTGTAACGATCCACTCGATCGGTTGGTTGTGGCGGAAAAGCATTTCAAGAGGACGGACAGTCGACGTTGCGTTGATGCGATTTTTTTTATAGCCATTTTATGAATCAACCCCTGAAATGCGCTAGCGTTTTTCAAATGGTTGTGTGTTGGTGAATGGGTGGGTGGAAATTGCATGGTAAGCGTGTGCAAGTGTGTGCTCTTTCACTGCACCACAATGACAAATGATGACGGGGATCATAAAGGCTGCTGGGTGAGAGACCACAATTGAACAGTCATGAAAGCGCAGAACGTGAAGTTGGGTGCATTCTTCTCGATGCCGTGGTAAGGATGAATGCTTTAATGCGTTCGGAAATAGATCTGTTGATCAATGTTCCTACACAAAAAGGGCTAGCGTCGTTGTTGCAGTTAGGTGCGATTTAAAACAGTATGCGAACCCCGCGGGCAATGGTGACGATTTCGATGATGATGATGATGACGACGACGAGCGGGGTGGATCGTGGCTGATAAGACGGGAACGATTAACTAACGCGCGTTCGTTACGGTGTTTAGTTTGACGTTTCGAAAAGAAAACATGCCAAAGGCGACGGCGTGCCGTGCTTCCTTTACTGAGTTTTGGGGTACGTGTCAGAGGTGCATTTACATCGAGGCATTCCCTGTTGAGGTATTTGTAAATGCACTATCTGGTACGACATTCCAGAATCGATATGCGACGCTTTATGTGTGGTGGGAAAGCACCGTTGTGGGGGTTTTTGTAGTACTTTCTGATTCTCTGAATCGATGGCGCAAGGGTGGTGTGTTCCCGAGCGCCGTGAAGGAATATGAAAATTTCGTAACACATAAATTGCAACAACAGCAGCACACCACCAGCAAAACAACGAGAGCAGCAGCATATTTGCAGTCTTCGGTAGCAATAGTGTGTGAAGCTGAATAAAATCCTTTCACCCAATTCCTTGCCCTTTTATACACACACTCCCACACACACACAATCCGTCATGTTGTAAGATCGTTGTTTATCAATCTTCCGAAAATAAAATACCTTGCTTTGGTCCACGTACTGCACCCCAGTCCATTTATATAGTTGCGTTTTTGTTTGCGTCGATGAGCGGAAAACAAAAATATCACTGACAGATCGCCGCGTGGTGAGTAACCACCGGGCGAGGAAAATCTCTTCTTTGCGCGCGCCCTACAATATCGATCAAGAAACTATCCGAAAGAAGTTTACGCAAGGGGTAGAGCACACGGAGAGAGCGCACCCCCAATCATACCTTGCGGTTGCAATGTCTATTTTTATGCGTTCTCCATGGATTCGTGTTGCGCCGATCGCACGTCGTACAGTCGTTGTATGGGACGGGTAAAATAGAAATAATCCCATGCGCGGACCCGCCACTATACTAACTGTGCACTACTCCCAAAATTCAACTGGGATCGATCCTTCGGGGGGTGGCCTTTCTTACCTCCGGTGGTACCGATCGAAAGAAAAAAAATATATATACGATTTTTACGGTGGTTAAGAACCTACACACACCCCCCATGTGGCCCAAATGCCCTGTGTGCTCTAGAGTAAAGTTTACTTTATTTGGCAACGATTGCTAGGGAGGATCGCGCATTATATGACCGACCGATTGGCTCGCGAAACCCTTCCCCGGATACGCGCCGGTCCGGTTTACAGGTGGGTGGCGGCTTACGTGTGAAACGGCGAGCCTGAGATTATTTATAGCACAATCCTTTTGCCGCCGGTGCATCGCGCGATGTGGTTTGCATCTGCAGCGCAGGTTCTCGACCGACCTTTGCCAGCTGCGCGCGCGCTCGTGCAATGTACTACTGGCCTCACCGTGAACCGTTCCGCGAGGTTCGATATTTCGAGATGGCCGGATTTGGCAAGCGGGCGATTTTACGTTCGTGTGCAAGGATGCATGAAAAAAAGGGGGGTTCTAATAGAACGACGGATGGATCGTCGTTGCATGATGATGATGATGATGACGCGGGTTACATGGTGTAATTGATTTGGCCGACCCTTCTCTTGGCGCATGTCGGGTCTAACTACTCGTCCTTTATTTATTTTTTTTTTTCTCATCAACCATCCAGAACGTTCAACCACATCCAACAGGGATTGTCGTCAACGGAGAGCAACAGGAAGCTGGTGCCAACGTGGCTACCAACGGCTGTTGGGAACAGCAAAAGCGATTACTTTCGTGGATGAAGACATCTGAATGTCACACGAGAAAGCAAGGATCCCTTGTAGAACATAGAACGTAGAACAGATGGCGTGTCGCCTGTTCGGGCTCTATTCTCATCGCAATGACACCCGCTCGACGTTCGGAGACGTTGGCAGCCGGAACCCACGATCAGCTGCATCCCAAAGGAGGCATCAGTACTAAAACAACCATCAGGCTGGTTGGCAGCGGTTTCTCCAGTGCACACGCTTCGCCCCGTGCACCGTTATTAAAGTGCTTTTAAACCGGGCAATATACGCTCTGGCAGTGTGGTTAGCTGGTTGTGTCGCATCTATTCTTTCACAGCCACTATCCGCCCTGCCATGGCGATTCTGCCGATTCAACCATGTGGCGGTTTGTGTTTGCGTGCGCGAGTGCGTGGAAATGCGCCTGAAAGTGCGCTTTTCGATTAAAAACATGCCCCCAGTGCTAGCTGATCCCGCGTTACTAAAGGCATTCGAAGCGTGTCGGTAGGCGCACGCCGTCCGTGTACTAAAAAGCTTTGTTTTAATTAAGGATGTGCTCAGAGCTCGACTCAATGAATAAATGCTCAAATATGATGCTCAAATATGCAGATTATTTTATTTTTATCTAATTATCAATTAAGATGTACATATATTCATTTATTACCAGATGACATTAGCGAAATATGAATAACACATTTGACGGGATTTAGTCCGACTAAATCATTTTTTATCTCAGGTAAATGGCAGAAACCACGACATCGAATAGGCATGTTTGAATTGCGACGCAATAAAATATCATATGGCAGTATCGCGAAAATAGCAATTCCGCACTCAACAGCAATCCTTCCACTCTTTGCCCATAGCTTATAGATTTAGAACTTTTCATTTGGATTTTATTGTGTATAATTTTGTGTTTTCTCGAATTTAATGCTTTCAAATAATAACTAAGTTCGAAGACGTCATAAAACGCCTCAAATATAGGTCCTTTTTATCGGTTTAAAATCACTCCTGTATCCGGAATGCCGTACCAAGATTGACCGGCGGGTTCCGTGCATTTTATCTTCCTTTGTTGGTTGTTTACTTTCAACTGCCGAAAACTGGTTACGATCACGAATGAAAAATCACAAGGCGCTAATAGACGTGTTTTTGTTTTGTTTCTTATTCTTATGCTTTGTTACTGTTCGAACTATCGCTTTGGCGAAGAACAAAATGCACGATGCGATACACAGGTTTTGTGGTGTCGTAACGTATAAAATGTAAGCCAAGATTGTGCCAGTTTGTGGCAGCGGTGGTGTGCGGGGCAAACGCGGAATGAATGTGATTAGAATTAAATTATGGAATATTTTCGTAGGTTATGAGTGAGACATACTCGATTTGGAGCTTCCAGGATTATTTTTAAACCATGAAAGGCGGATGCGGCGCAGAAAATATGATTGATATGTACATTTGTTTCTTTTTTCGTCAAGCAGATCCACAAATTTAAAGCTAATCTTATCTTTAAATATCAATTAATAATATCAAATGTAGTATCAGTTTAGAGAACGCAACACTAACAAGCAATGAAATCATTTTTCGCCATGCTTGACAAAGCTGATGAAACTACAGTACGTTATTGATTTATTTTGAACGCACTAAATGGCTTTTATTTCAAATTCAGCATTATGCATTCAAGCGTTATGTTTTTCGCTAAAAAAACCGACCTTATCGTGTGTAATAAATGATAAATTAGTACCACAAAATGTATGCAAATGCTTGCAGATATATTTGAATCCATTACGATCGTTTTTTTTTACCAACAACTCATGGTGACCCAGACTACGCGGGAGCCTACCGATGGCTTGTTTTTTTTTCGATCTCTTTCGCTCTGTTGCCCGTACACCACCTTCATCGGTTAACGCGCTGAATTCATGAATGGACCGGATCTATCGAGTTCGTCGACGCCATGTGGAGCTGTGACGACGTGGTGGCAAACCTCAAGAGCGATGACGATGGCCACAGCAGAAACCTGCGAACGCACAAGCCCTCTGGACGAGTACACTCCCGCGTGATCACAGTTTGCGTCAGTTGTTTTGGCGAGCATTCCACTGGAGGAAGCCGCCACCTGGGTTGCAGACGTCACAGATTTCATAATACAGTTGGATGTGATTGATACATTCGGCACGTTTCCCGAAGTTACCAGGCTCCTGTGGTTGGAAAGCGGCGTGGATCATGCGTAAGGTCGGTTTAGTTGCGTTACTACGCATGGTATGATTCGTCACTTAAAGAAATAAAAGTTTACAAAAAGGGTTGATAGTATTATCTCTTCATGAGAGGAAGTTGTAAATCATTTTTTCATACAGCCTTTCTATGAATTTTTTGTTATCTTTTTATAGGCGGAATTTCTCTCCGAATCGGAATTTCTAGGAGAAAATCGTAGTTAAGTGAGTAATCATTGACCATCAAATTATGAGCAATGGACTTCTACACTATCGATGATGCACTTAAAATTCACATGACTCACTGCCGGTGGCATGCAGTGGTGGCCCTGGCCCGAATTTGTTAGCCGCGGTCTAAAATTGGGCACACCTTCTGCGCTTAACCTTTTTTTGATTGCAAAAACAGGAAGGTTAGCGCCAGTTTAGATTAATCACTAATAATTTCATTATTAAGAGAGAGAGAGAGTTTGCGAAATAGTTGAAAAAGCACCACACTTTACTATGACGATTTTAAAGAGAATATCGGATTCGTTCAAATTTGCCATGTCATGCTTGATGGCTCAGCAGAATGGAATGATATCGAATGGGGAAGCATACAACAACACAAACTACGTTACATTAATTTGGTATGGAAAGGTCGAAACACACAAAAATAGAAAAAAGAAGAAACACACCATGCCGGGAAATGTATTTAAATTTTTGTTTATTGGTTTTGAATTTTCCTTATAGCTCGGGTCTTACTAAATACTTAAAACAAACAACACCCTTGATTGGGACGGAGCACAACCTTTTTCACCTTTTGAGAAATGCAAGTAAAACAATCAATATTTAATTAATAAATTACACTCCCCACGGTGCACTAAACCTCTCTAGCGGCACTATAATAAACTGACGGGCATTGTAAAGTTAAAGATCCTTGACGACACAAATAAAAGCGTGCGTCCCACTGCGTCTCGCATCGATCGTACAATTTCCGCTCCGTTTCGAGATGGCTTATTATGCTACGATGTGTCCTCCAATGGACGGTCCGATGGATGATTCATACCGCTCACCCCGAAAACCCGACCAATGTCCTCCCGTGACCTTTTTCCCGCTCGTGCAGCATCCTTTCGGGTGCGAAACGCGACCATACCACCCAAAAGGTTCGGTGTTCATTTTCCGCTTATTCTGCGCGAAGGACGCGAGGGCTGCGCGTGGACTCCGGTCCGTTTCCGGTCGGGGCGTTGCGTGGAATGTGGCGTGGTACCGGCTATGGACGATTCCACACTGCCAAGCCTCCATTAGCTCTTATTTCACACGCTGCCACGTCATGCCGGTAAAGCGCACTGGATGGCCTCCCTCTCATACGGATCGAAGATTCGCAATCTGAAAGCTTTCCGGTGCACCCATCAGCAGCCCAGAGATCCTTCCACGCAGGCTCCGCCAAGTGCGTGCATGCGTATCCATGCGTAGCATGGGGTATGATTCATAGACTTCACCACCAGCGTCTTCTTTCATCGACCGCCTTTGGCACAGAAACCAGGTTTGTTGCAAAAAAAACGTCCAGATTCGGAACTATGGGCGCGCATTGCAGCAGGTGTATGGCCATAAACGGACGTTCATCGTGGTAAACCGTTTGTGATGATTTGTTTGGTTTCCTTCACCTTTCTGAGAGCGTCACATTTGCGCCCGGAAACGATCGCAATTCTCAACCGAGCACAAGACACAAGGCACAAAGAGGAAGGAAACGGAGACAACCTAAAATCGAAGCCTCGGACCACCCAGTTGTCCACTTTGCACCAGCCGACCGGCCCGTGGTGCAATCGGGAGCTCTGCTCTCGATTATCTCTTTTGCGGCTCTTTCTGTCCCACGCGGTCCAAAGCACGCGCGATTGCAACCTTCAAAGCTCCTCCACGCGCGTGAGCGCTCGCGCGTCTTTTGACGCCGTTCGCGTGGTAGCAGCTCCAGCGCAAAGCTTCGCGCAAGAGCAAGCCTTCTCTTCTGTATGACGACGACCCCCACCAGGAGTGTTTGTGGTCAACCGGCGGCGAGCTTCGGGAGATGGAGAACGATGACGCACCACCATGAACCACCGAGAAACGCACCTCGCTCGGGTCGAGTCCGGTCACCGGTGGTTCGCTCATTCCGTGCCGGGCTAGAGAACGCAGCGATTGTGTGTTTGCAGCAAGCGGTTATCCTTCTGAGGGGTGGTTTTGTGCGAACGATCCGGCAACGCAAACGACAGTTTAACATCTGGATGGAACGGGCGCGAGTAGTGTGCAGGCTTTCGGAAAGCTGTAAGAACGTAACCACTGTGCCAAGGGTCGTGTGCACGTCTGTGAAATAGTGTACGTGTGTGGTAGATCCTTTCGGAACCAAGCGGAAAGACTTTTAACGCGATTCGCGATGCCTTACTGCGGTGGTTTGAGATCCTCGCGCCGGTTCGCGCTTCTGCAGGCATGCCTGGTGTGGATGATCCTTTGCTTCGACCTACTGACCGCGGTTGCGGCCATTATGGGCGGTGACAGTGTGGAGATTGGAGAGTTTCCTCATATGGCGGCTTTAGGCAGACCCTGCAACCAGCTAGACGGCCGAGGATGCGTCGAGAAAACTGAGTGGTTTTGCGGGGCATCCCTGATATCGGAGCGTTTTGTTCTGACAGCAGCACACTGCGCACATATCGGTATGTCGAACCCACCGACAGTGGTGCGGCTCGGATCTCGAGATCTGTTGCGTCCTGCACAGGACTGCAGCATCCAGGCGATCCAACAACATCCGGGTTATGTCGGCATCCAATCGTATAATGACATTGCACTCGTGAAACTGGAGCAACCGGTGAACATCGCAGGGATGCTCATTCGACCCGCCTGCCTGTGGACGAGCAAGGACATTCCCGATCAGGTGCCGATTGTCGCTACGGGCTGGGGAAAGCTCGGTTACTGTAAGTAAAGCGCATGCTGTTGCTTTCGAGCGATGTTCTCAATTCAGTGGTCTTTTGTTCAATATGTTCATTTTAGTCGAAGAATCCTCCACGGTTCTACAGCGCGTCCAGATTCCGATCGTATCGAACGAACAGTGCAATAAGGTGTTGTATCGCAGCCGTCGCTTTCCGTACGGAGTGCTTCCGACACAGCTGTGTGCTGGCCACCCGCAGGGCGGTAAGGATACGTGCGAGGGTGACTCGGGAGGACCTCTACAGATAGTGCTTTCGTGGGGTGAAACAGGGCGACACTGCCAGCACTATATCGTGGGTATCACATCGAACGGTGGCATTTGCGGGACAGTAAACCGACCCGGAATTTACACGCGCGTTTCATCCTATGTCAGTTGGATCGAACGGATGCTGCAGAGTCAGCAGTACTAGCCGGTCAGCGATGAGCTTCATCCCGGTGCCAAAGAACTCAAAAATACCCCGCCAAATTAGGCCCTCTTCTTGCCGCGTTTACTAAGGCTGAGATGCCACATTCCAGTGCGAAAAAGTGTTCCTAAACATTATACCGAATGCCTTACCAACCCCGACACCTGGAAAACCTTGAAATTTCTCTTCAACTTTTCCAACCGTCGAAGTGTCCTTAGGCGTAACTTAATGAAGCATAGGTATCGATGGCATTTTGACATATTTATTTAATTTTATATAGTTTTAAATGAAGTACGACTGCTTAGAAAATGTTCGTATCTTAAGACATATGATAATATGAGCAATGATTTAAAAGAAACGGCACATGACAGATTAGTTTTAAGCTACCAGTATTTTACGGCCAAGGCTTACCTATATAGTGCGTAAAGTTTACTTTTAAAACTATGCATTAAAATTTACAACAACAAAAAATGAACACAGAATGAAGATTAAAAAATGTCGAGAAAAGGAAATGTCGAATAGTTTTGAATTGAGCTAACGTTGCATGAGGAAGTGTATCGGTGCATTATGTTACATTAATTACTTATTTTATTATGGAATTGTGTTACATTATGGAATTGTATTATTCGCTGTTTGTATTATACACGATTAAGCATCATTTTTACATTTTTATCGAGGTAAATTTTTGAAAATATTGATCCAATGATTGGTCAAGTAATGAAACAAACGGACCATAACGATTTTACTATTTTACGAAATTTGCAGCGCACACCACGTGCAATATACCGGATAATCGGAAGGGTAAGATTGCGGTTTTTTTTCATAATTCCCATAGACTTTTATTCACCATTTTAAAGACATTATAAAATCAACCAGTATTACAAAACTGTTACATCAGCACCCCATTGCTAGAAGCTCTTAGAATAAGATTATAAGCAAGTAATAGCACATAGCATTTATACGATTGTCTTATAACGTTTACCCTCCGTGTAATCCGTCAAAACATTCACCCAGTACGAACAGTGGTCAACATTCGACAAAGCACGCCAAGGATACAAATCTCGGTTTAAACTTGCATATTTTCCTATCAACTTGTATAATAAGTTCGATGAATAAATATTCTAATCAAATGATTATCGCTGTTTGGATCTATGGGACTGGTGGGCGTAAAGAATGGTGATTGGTTTTAAAGAATTAAATATTATAATGTTACCATTTGAAGCTGCAAGATGTCACAATTCTTAACCAGCCTGTGCCTGTCGTGCGGTGTTTACGAAGTCAGCTGTATCGTGTTGCTTTGGCTACGGCGGCTAAAGAAGAAAATGATACTCGCCAAATTTTTGGCTCCTTTGGTAGCCGTGTAATACTGCAAAATAGAAACAAAATAAATTACCTGTGGTCCTGAGCTCCCGCGCTGTGTTTCCCGCTTACCGAGACTGTTAGCTGTGGCCACGCTTTCTTCGTTTGTTTTTGTTGCCATCCTCTGCGCGCGCGGAAAACTGTGGGTGTTTCTGTTGATGACGATGAAAAAATGGACCATCCTCATCCATCATCCCGTTCGGCGTGGTTTGTTTGTGCTGCGGTGCAGCAGCAGCGTAAACGCGCCACCTCATCCGCTCACTTGTTGATATCGAACTTTCTCATTTAAAATAGAACGTGGCGCTCGATTTGGGGTTTGAGGACAGCTTCCTTGAACTACAGGACGAGAACGGACGGAGCGACACCAGGAGCAGCGTGCTTTACCTTATCGCGAGGAAACGGGCCGGAAGCTTCAAACGAAAGGTATATTATGCATTTACTGAACCGATTAGTGGATAGCCCGCATCGCTCAACGAATTAGCGCACCTGTTTACGTCCCCGATAACCACCGTTTATCGACACATCATTGAAGGAAGGACTGGCTAAATCGATCGACTGATCCGACAATCACTACTTGGCTGATACTAAACATTTGCGTGTGACTCTGTGCAACACGGCGGCTATTAAGCAATCAGACGCACCCGCACGGGTAAGGATGTTTTCCAGCAGTGGACGATTGCTGAAACGGTTGGCCGTGCTGGACTTTGATCATACGGTGTGCGAACACAACACGGACGTCGTGGTGCGCGACTTGCTAGGTCCCGGAGGCGTACCTGAGGATGTGCAGAGCATTTTACGTTCTTGTGGTTGGATTCCGTACATGCAGCGTATATTCCGACTGTTACACCAGAATGGGTTCACTCCGATGGACATCGCTTCGGCCATACGGGGCATACCGGAGGTGCCGGGCATGAAGGCATGCATCGGCAACCTAGTTCGACATGGATTCGACGTGATCATTATCAGTGATTCCAACTCGGAGTTTATTCGTCTGTGGAATGACTACAACGATATCGGTTCGAACATTCATACGATCTTCACCAATCCGGCGCGGTTCGATGACAACGGGCTGCTAGAACTGCGCCCGTTCCACTACCAGACGGAGTGCACACTCAGTTCTAAGAACTTATGCAAAGGAAAGATCCTTACTGACTTTCTGCGACGCCAGCACGACGACCGGCAGATAGAGTACGAGAAGGTGTTTTACGCGGGCGATGGCAAAAACGATGTCTGTCCGATGCTGCGCCTTGGTAGCAACGGTTACGCTTGTGCGCGGCGCGGATTTTCCTGCCACGGTGCGCTGCAGAGTGCTATCGGCAAGCAGGAGCACCCGTACCTCGCTAAGGTGCTGCAATGGACCAACGGTCATGAGCTGAACGACCTCATATGGACTGAACTAGAGGACTGATTTTTTGTGTATTTTCGTTACGTTTTGCGCCATTCGAATGCTATTGCATGCATAGGGTAACGTTTTAGGCAGACGGTAGCTTTAGTTTACCATACGCACAATAAATTGATGCATAGTTATTGATGTAATAATGAGTTGAACCGATCGGTAGCCATTTAAATTTACCAACGAAACAGGTGGAGGAGCTTAGTTACACAGAAGCATAGTGCTGTGCATGGGGATGGGATGGGGAGTATTGTCGATGACAGAGCTGTGCAATATTTACATTTTTACCAAGAAACGTCAAACGACGAGAAATCCGTGCTAGCCGTGAATCGGTTTGCAAGGACGAAAAGCCACTAACAGCTTTGAAATTTTAGTTTTTTGTGTGGGCGAATACTCCTGCAGGAGGAGAGCAAAGTTCACAATGTCCGCAGCGGCAAAAATAACCTTTTTGTCCGCGTGTGTCGCTAGCGGAGGACTGATTGCGTACGTGCACTACAGCCAGGCAGCTGACCGGTGAGTTCATATTCAACCAATGTTACAATGCCACTCAAAGTGCATTTTCTTTCTCCATAGAGAACGACTGCACGAAGGAGTGCGCCGAGACGTTGAACGACAACGGTTGAAACAGCTTTCCTCCACTGCAGCCAAAGACACACCAGTCGACGGCGGGTCTGTGATAAAAATGAACGAACATTTGTAAATCCAGTGCTATATACAGAATTTGCTTTGAGACATTATTGTTGCGTGGTGTTTCTGTTATAGTGTGATTTGTAGTGAATAAATCATGTAGACGTTTGATATCAATGACAAAATTCACGATAATTTATTTCTATTTTGCAGCGTGTCTGCAGAAAATAAAAAAAACCGTATTAAGGTTAAACTTTGGAACGCAAATATTCTTAACTAATCTAAGAATTCGAAAATGAATATGATAATGATGGGGCCATTTTACGAATAAAATTCTTCTTTTTCTGAATTTCTTTTATGAAAGAGCGTCAAATGTTTAGAGATTATTTGCAGCAAAAATGCAAATAGTAACACACGACGTGTTTATGGGGATTTTCGATTGACCTAGGATTTACTGGCATCACGCCTTAGAATTAGCTACCATCCATGATTGATTATCTCGAAGAGCCTAGATGCTGTTAAATGCAGTCTCGTGATGTGGCGGATCCGGACTCATATGGGCCATCTCTGCGACCTGGTCGATGCTGTTTTTGGTGTTCTAGCCAATGCTTGGTCTGACATAAATGTGAGCAATAATAAGTATTCCAACAACATCGCAAACTGGCCTCCATTTCGCACACAATGCACTGGGGGAAAGATTGGAAAGATACTATTATAGTTTGAAAGAAACAATCACCACATTTATAGCAAATAATTTTACCCATAGCTTTTTCTTTACGTCGCTAATCTGTTTCTTGTGCGTTTCCTTTATCCATTCCAATTTTCTAGAGAACCGTTCTTCATTTTCCTGTAATATTTTAAGCGCCACTTTTTTAAGCTCCTCTGGATCACATACTTGATGAAACAGTTTGTTCATCTGAAATTAAATAAATAAAAATATTACAATTTTGATGCTTTCTTCAATACACAAAATGCTCGCACGTTGTTTATTCCCAAATTAGAAACTTACTCTAAAGGAATCGTTTTCGGGAACCAGCCGCATTTGGTTCTGTTTCGTACGAGGCAATCGCACCGTATGCGTGTCGGTTAAATCGTTGCCCGAATTATTGTAATTATCGCTAATGGTATTATTATTCTGTTGCCCTCCCTTTCGTGTAGCCGGTAATGTGCTCTGTGAGGATAGATTCAATGTTCAATGTAATTCAAATAATTATTTGTTCTTAATGCTTACATTTGTCTCGGAAGCGACGTTGCTTGATATTGTTTTATTACTGGACCGGGTTTTCTTTGCAGGAGTTTGGCTTTGAGACATCCTTCCTCGACGTTTTGCTCTGAACAATCGCTCGTTCACGCTAGAATTTGGTTCCGGATCACTAGAGCTTTGATGAGAACTATAAAGAAAGAACAAAACAAAGTTATCGCATTGAAGTTTTGCAACACAAACGTAATGCACATTCAATTGCATAATAATAATTACCTAAAATGGTCGACAGCAAGATGTTCAGTTTGATGGGTTTGAATGTTTCGTTTTTTTCCTCTGGGAACGCTATTTTTTCCACTTGACATTGCATGTTCAAGAAACATCTCGGTTGGATGGAATGTGCCGCCCATAGAGCTTAAAAGTTGTGGCACACCTTCGGAAATGGATGCATAGGAGTAGTGATCCCTGAAGCCATCAATAAGTGCTTGATGTTTTAACATTTCCTCCATCGCTAGTTGGAATCCTCTGTGCTTTTTGTTGACACCCAGTGTGAGCAGATCAGTATCTATGGGCTTAACACTATTAACATCCACCAGCGCTCGCAAATGTTTGTCTCCAAAAAAGCGGACATCGTACTTGTTATTCTCCACACGTATAACTTTTGCTGGCCAGTACTGGTAGCCTTTTTGTTTGGCAAATACCAGCTCATGGCGAGTGCGACACGGTCGAGCAAACCAATCCGGTTCCGCTTTTTCGTTAGAATGCCGGTAACAGTCTGGACATCGGCGGATCTCGAACAGATCGTAAACACAATCTGCCAGCATGTACATAACGGCGCTGTAATCGAACGAGGTTACTGCAATTGGAAATGCAGTAGAAAATATTATATGGTACTATTAAGTAAATTATAAACATAAGAGATTCAAAGCCATACTTCCATGGATAACGCCCACATTATGAGCAACGTCTTCCAGGTCGACATGAAGCTCATCTAGTGTGTTGTACTGTTGATCGGCTATCTTTTTGCGTATATCTGCGATCGATTTCGGTGTGCGAAGGAGCATCTTCTTACAAATTTCTATTGTTTTTCGTTCCAAGACCATCGATTGCTGTGGTTTTCCTTTCCGAATTTTCGAGAATGAAAATGTGTCTTCTGGGAGCTGCAATAGAGCCGTTCAAAGCAATGATACGTTCGAATTGGGAGTTCTGATGAATGGTGGGACACGATCAGAGCTAAACACTTACCCATGATTTGTATTGCTCGATGACAAAATTTAGCAAGTAATTTAACTCGCACTTACCAACATTCGGTGGTGCATTGTTCGAACTGTCCTTAAGAAGCCGGCAAGCGTAGCAAAATCGACGGAATATCGCGTCGTCGATTTCAGCAGACTCTTCCGGTTTGATTGTGGGTGTGTCAAGACCCCTTTCGAGCCGTCTGTTTGGTGGGCGTACCATGCACACGAACAGGGCCTCGTCTGTTACGATTCCTTCTTTGATATCGTTTTCGACTTTGACATTCTCACGCAATTCTTCCACGTTTGACTCGTGTTTTACACATTCGAAGAAAGGCGGTGTTTCAGTAGCTTGTGTTTCAGTGTTAAAACTAATTTCAATCACCTCCTGTATATCATCTTCTCCAGGCAACGGAATAATGTTTGATGTTGGAAGATCTACTAAGGAAACGTTACTGTCCTCGATGACATCTTGTGATGCCACAGAGTTTCGTCTCTGGATGTTCGACGTTTGCACTCCGAATGATGATATAGTGATACGCTTTTGCTTTGAAACGAATTGTTCTAGTTCCAGTTGCTTTTCTTCCAAAGATTTAATACAATCTTTATGGAAACTTCGAACACAGCTCTCACATTTGATAAGGTCTCCAATGGTGTGACATTCATAGCAACACATGTCAGGCTGTTCGTCAGAAAAGGAAAAAAACTGCATGTTGGGCAATGTATATTGGATGCTGGATTTTTGCTTTCTTTTCGGTTTTGTTTGAGCGCTCAGCAGCCCATCTGCCAATGCGGTGTTCACATGTTGTTCAGCCAAATCTGGAAGATAAAGAATGCTTAAGTTCGCCGTTGTGAAGGAAACATTCTGAAGAGCATGTATCTTGCTTACCGTAATTGCTTTCAAACAACAATTTAGCTAGTTGTTTCACCAGCTTTGTATGTTCGATTTCTTCGCCTTGCGTGACGTTTATGATGTTCCAAATGGTTTTGATGACTTCGCAAGGCGTCTTCCAATTAAATATATGCGACATGGTAAAATATTTATTTCAACTCAAGATAATACGAGCAGCAAACCACTTTTATGTTTTTATTTGTTCCACATATCTGAAAGGTTCGTGTGGTTGTCAAAACAAGGTGAAACGTCACATTAAAAACGAAGGTAAATAACATAGTTCACCACCTGGGACCCACCGATTATTGCAATTGATAATACATATCATTCAAGATTAAATAGCTACGAACCATTACCGTTTTTATTAATTTCCTCATATTCTTCTACTTCCGCAACGCATAACTTATGATCATAGAATGAGCATGTTGCTATAAAATTCCTCTTAGCATGATCATTCTGACTAATTTGCTGCCAATCGCACCCGTAACATATGCTATCATGTTCATCGTATTCTCCAATCAGTTCGAAAGAATCATTTGGCAAAAGTTTAACTACACTAAAATTATGGTACATGCAAGCACACAGTATTTTCCTTGGATCATTGTTAGGATTGGATCGTAAACGCCACACACCACCATGTAGAAGGTGTTCTGATACACAATTTTTAAGCTGCCGTTCATCAAACAACCGAATATATTCGTCATAGCTGCCTGTTAATAGTATATTATCCTTTTGAGCAAAAGATAACAAAGAGGTAACTCCAGCTGAATGACTTTTATTAGTACTCTTCAGTGCCGGTTCACCAGGACATCGTACATCGTGAGCATACAAAATGCAATCATCTCCTCCTGTAACAGATGTTATTTACAATTATTCTGATGCTATGCAGTACATTCAACTTGCTTAACTACTTACCACTGAATACGATATTTTCGTTGTGCCGACTAAACGCACAAGTCCAAGCTTCGAAACCGTGCTTTTTCCAGTTGTGTATACTTTGAAGCGTGTTTTCAAAGCTCAATAGCTCGATACAACCGTGCGAATCACTGACGATAATTCGTTTTCCATCTTGACTCCAATCTACAGCTAATGCCAATGGGTTTTGTTCTTGCAGTTCTTCGCCTTGCAAAGCTATAGATGTTTGAAGATCGAGTTTGGGTTGCTCACTGAAGTCCTCAACCGCGTATATCGCAAGTGTTCCATCAGCACCGGCAACCGCCAATCGATTTTTATGAAAGGGGTTCCATTTTTGGTCCAATACTGCTGATCGGTTCACTGTTTGAAGAAGAGTTAGGGGATCGCTTTGTGATTCTCCTTCGAATCGGTATAACAATATTCGCCCCAATCTATTAGATAAGGATAAATCGTTGTCACGTTCTAGGTGATAAGTGCCGCACACAAAAATGTTGTCCAGCTTTTCGCTTGGGCACCATTCAACAGAATCAGCTGATTGATCTGTGTCGCGTTTGGCTATGGTATTAAATTTAAGTTTGACCATTGCGATCAACCAATTTTTCGTTTTCGGAGCTAAAGAACTTTACAGATCGCCTTCATTGTCACAACAATGTTTAGTTTTCAATCCAACTGGCTATATTTGCGAGTTCGTCACTGCAATGTCGGCAGCAATTGCAATTTAGGATGTGTTCAAAATTCCAAAAGAGCTTCCCCGTGTATAAACATTTAATAATTTGACAAAGGTATAAACTGATAATCATTAAATTTAAGACATATTCGTGCCCTTTTATTCAAACTTTTATGATGAAAATGACTAGCATAATTGATATACATATGTTTCATTCGAACGCAATACCCTAAAATTGTTTTCCGTGGAGGACTATAAATGGTTATAGAAGTTACAGAGCAAAAATTGCAACCCTGTTTTGCTCTCTCCGTTTTGATGTTGTTTTCATTCATCAGATGTATGCGCTTTATGCAGGATGCTTGATTTGTTTCTGGAATGAAGAATATCCCGTCTTAGCTAACAATTTTTCGTCATTTATATTTGTATCATAAGGGACTCGGAGAAACGAAAATAGAAAAAAATCCTAAAAAGTGGACCAATAATAAAGGGAGTTTATTGTTTTCTTTAGCTTGCTGAACTGCTACTTACAAATGATAAAAGCGGGAACTGGTACGCTCTAGATGAATCTAAGACAGCTGTGCATGATATCATGAGTTCTCATTACCATATGCACAACGCTAATTATACGCAAATGATTGAATTTGTGCAATAGCTCAACTATTCTCGGGATCAAACAACACATGTTACTGATCCTATTTGCCTATTATTTACTCTTATAATCTGCTTGCATCGGGTGCACAGCCCCCGCCGTTGGAGAAAAAGTGTAGGGAAGTATGTGGAACTTGTACAGTTCAGACTGGGCCACGTTCGATCCTGGTTGACTGTTGGTCAAAAATTCTGGCGGTTTCAAATCGGTTCCGTTAAATGGGATGTGTGGTGTAGCATACAGTTGCTCTGGTAGTTGAAGCATGTGTCCCGGTTTATGCGGTGACATAAGTTTGATATCTTTCAGATCGACCGTCGTCGGAACCGTTACCATAGGTGCATTGAGGTCCAGATTGTATGATGTGGTTGTCGTTTGGCAGAAACTCGCGGCATCACCGGTGCTCGATGGAACGCTCAAACTGGTGGAGCTGGCGTTGCTACTAGAAGAGTTGCAAGCAGTCGAAAGCCCCGGATTGGTTGTAGTAGCCACGGCACTTCGTTTTTGTCGAGCATATTCCGCCTTTTTACGCTTTCGCTCAATCCACTGTTCCGGGGATTCATTCAGTAATCTTTCCTTTGCTTTAGCAGCATTTTTTGCCAACCGTAGTGCACGTTGATCGGGTGTTTCGTTCGCCCGGGAATAGCGCATTCTTTCGGCCAGCTTGGCTAGCCGTATATTCCGCTGTTCCGGCGTTTCCATTGCTCGCCGGAGCCGTTCTCGAGCAGCACTGCGTGCTCGCCGTAAACTACGTTCTAGTTCAGTCTCGTTTTGCCGTCGCCGTCTATTACGCTCCGCGTTTTTGGCTAAACGGATCCGATACTCCTCGCTGACTTTGCTCTCGGAATTTCGCAGCATTCGCCTTCGGTACTCCTCTTCCGTTTCTGCGGCCCGTTTTTTCCTCATCCGTTCGGCGTTCTGAGCCATGCGTTTGCGGTACTCTTCTTCTGATTCTGCTGCGCGTTTTTGTCGCATACGCTCAGCGTTTCGGGCCAGCCGCTTAGCACGAGCCTCGGGACTCTCGTGCAGAAACCTTCGTTGGCTTTTCGACAGCGATTGCTGAATGTTTATGGTACTCTCGTCACTGTTATTGTTTCCTGGTGGATGCGGAAGCACGGTTTGGATTGCTTGTGGTAAAGCGGTTGTGGCAGAGGCACTTGCTGCCGTGTATGGGGGCACAATCTCTTGTTTAATATCATTGTAGTATGGATTGATCTGAAAGAATCCATTCATATTTTTCTTCTGGAACCGTGTTTACATGCCTGCACTACGAAACGCATTCGAGGGCCGAGGTTCCCTCTCAGCCGAGGTTATTCCCAAGTTAACCAGCAGCACCAGCAATTCTTTTCAAAACAAAGATTTCTTTTTCTGCTACACGGAGATGCAAAACAACTTTTGGTTATAGAACTGATCTATATTTAGCCAAACGGATTGGCATTTGGGTACGTTTATACGCCAGCGTCAAGAGGTTTGCAGTAAAACAATGGCTACGGGTTTCCCTTTCATTTGCCGACTAGTCCAATCCAATATGTTTCGTGAACCGAGCTTGCCGATAGAATTGATTCACGATTACCCAATGCAGTGTTCCTAATTCCACAGCAGATAAAAGAACTAATATGTAACTACGAGAAATATCCAAAAACATTACTTATACATGTTTTTTGAGAACATTTTAATAAATTATACAATTCAACGATACAATTTACATTCATCTACAAATTTTATAGTTGCAAAGCAAAAATAATATGTTACACGATAGTTAGTTTACAATGATTGCATTGAATGTGTTGTAGTTAAAAAAAAAAAACAAAATGCCCCAGCAGCTGAACCATTCAAAAATTCAAAGCGACTTTAATTCTGAATGATAAGTTTATTGCTCGACAATTAATTACTGATCGTATTTATCGATTAGCAGCACAAACGGTCAGCATATGAAGCATCCTAACTTAAATTCACAAATCTTGCTGAAAGATAAAATCAAGTCAAACATCGTACTACAGATCTGGCGGCGGTCAGTTGTTTTTCTGTTTTTTGTATAAATGTGCCGAATAGATACTAAATAAATAAGAGTTTCCATATCATAGTTTCAATTGAGTGCGTTGGTAATTGAAAATGCTATCTTTTTGAATTGAATCTAATGGAAGAAAGTCGGCAATTTATACCACAGAGTTGCAATACAATTGCAATCAGTTAAAAAATACGTCTTGGAATATTGAAAATTGCTATATCCTATTGCTACAATCGAATATCTGGTTGTAACTTGTTCTACTTGGATAAATTGTAATATTTTGCCCGCATTCAGCAATTAATGCAGCGGTGCATCTTGCGCTCATAGTTGTTTGGATTTGAATGCACTTGAATTATCCAATTGCGTTACAACCGGAGTAGATGCTGTAGACGTCGGGAACGGATAGGGTAAAAGCTTATATAGGGCACCAGAACAGTTTGGAACGGACTGCATGACTAAATGTTGGCCATTCAGCAACTGGTGTTGTTTGAAATCTCCGCTACTAAATACGACCTGCGGTGTGGTGTAGATTTGCTCCGGTTGCACTTGTACAGGCCCGCTTGGGATCATAGTTTTAGAAGACATTCCCGATTTACCGCCATCTTTGGAGTTTACCAAAAACGTCGAGCTGCCGGCATTAGTCGATTGCGGGACAGACGAATGTAGTAACATTTCCGGCAAGGTGGTGGGCGTATGGCTAGGGAAGTGAGAAGAATCCATCGCCGCATGCTGCAAGCAACTTCCATGACTGATGGTGGTGGTGGTAGGTGAGATCGTCGCACTTCCAATTGAAGCTGCTGCGGCACGTTTCTGGCGGGCGTATTCGGCCTTTTTCCGCTTCCGCTCGATCCACTGTTCGGGAGATTCATTAAGGAATCGTTGCCTAGCACGTGCTGCGTTTTTAGCCAGCCGAATAGCGCGCTGTTCCGGTGTTTCATTGGCTCGGGCAATACGCATACGCTCGGCTAGCTTAGCCAAACGTTCCGTACGCTGTTCAGGTGTTTCGATGGTGCTCCAAAGCCGCTCCCGGGTGATGCGCATTCTTTCGGCCAACTTTGCCAATCGCACGGCGCGCTGTTCCGGGGATTCCATTGCTCGTCGGAGGCGTTCCCGGGCAGCACTGCGTGCTCGTCGGATACTTCGTTCTAACTCCGACTCGTTTTGTCGTCGGCGGCGATTGCGCTCCGCATTTTCTGATAAACGCCGCCGATATTCATCGGACAACTTGAACATCGCATTTCGCTCCATTCTTGACTGGTATTCTTCCTCGGTCTCGGCGGCTCGTTTCTTTCGCATGCGTTCCGCGTTCTCTGCCATACGCTTACGACTTTGCTCCTCAGTTTCCGAAGCGCGCTTTTGACGCATCCGCTCGGCGTTCCGTGCCAGTCGCTTCTCGCGTGCTTCTTCACTCTCGTTCAAAAATCTCCGCTGGTTCTTGGTCAAGTCCGACGGTTTGATGAGCCTGTTCAACGACGAGGGATCCGTGCTGACGCCACCGTCACGAACGGCGTTTGTTGGCTGTTGCAAAGACTGCTGTTGTTGGTCTTGCTGATGCTGGATCGGAGTAGCGACATAAGCGGCGTCTGGCTCTTGCTTAAACTCATTGTAGTACGTGTTGATTTGGAAAAATCCATTCATATTTTGAAGCAGAACTCCTCTACCATACCGACAGCAGCAAGAACTCGTTAGAGAAAGAGGGTATGCCTATTTGCACAAAATAAACTAACGATTCTTACGCGTACACAATTCTACAAGTGCGTACTCACTTGCGCTTCCCTAATCAATAACAATGTTGGGAATCGGGCAATTATTGACCACTTTCTTGTATAGCACTCCTTAATCGTACAGAGAAATTAATCAATTTCTAAACAACCAACATCATTCCTCCGTGTTTATACTAAGGTGTCGAAAACTTTCCATTTCCGAGTGTATATTTGTCAGGTAAGTTACAGTGGATGCCACATAAAATTAACACCTTTAGCAATTGCAAGCCTGCAGTACAGAATCAACACGCATCGAATCGTTTAGGCTGGTCTAGAACTTATAAAAAAATCCTTACCATGCCAGTTAATGTATGTCTAGATAATGATATTTTAAAATGGCAAATAAGTATTTGTTACATCCTGTAACTACGGTGCCACATAATCGATTACTGTGATATTTTTTACAATTTTATTGTACCATTAGTACCGCAAAGTGCTACCAAAGAACGGAGCAGCCACCAGCATTGGCTATCTTCACGAGTCAATTGTTTACTGCTTCTTGATGTTAAAACATAAAAACAAAAAAGAACTTACTTAACAGACTATTTGAAAAATACATCCGCTTAATACGTTTTTTAAGCTTAGTGTGTCTGTTGTAGATCATTGTATTGCCTAAGGTGTAATTTAGTTTGTGTTTGCACGTGTTCGTAGGGGCTGTAGCTGCTTTTTCAAGTACGCTAAATTTATGGTTCTAACACAATTTTCCAAATTTAGATAAACACTACTTTACTCTACATGATACCACCCGCGATGAACCGAATCATTTACTCTTATACTCTGTCTGACCAGCATGTTGCATACCGGGACCTGCCGGTAGCGTCATCGGTCCAGACGGTGAATAAGGTAAAACGTGAAACTTGAACAGATTGCTGGGGCATGAAAGATCGGAGTGTAATGCGGTCGCCCCAGAATGCTGGGAGTCAGTTGCCATAAATGGAAGCTGCGGTGTACTGTAGATCTGTTCGGGAAGTTGCGTCGCATTTTGCTTCGGAGACGCTATCAGCTTGATGTCCTTCACATCCGGTGGCCCTCCATGGCCAAGATCGGGCACATAGCTGTGGCTGTTTGACACCTGGCTGAAAGAAAGCTCAGATGGCGTGAGTGTGCTGTGAACAGCGGCATCGTTGCTACTGCTGCTTCCGGCAGAACTATTCGGATGTCCCTGCCCGCTTCGTTTGCGACGTGCGTATTCGGCCTTCTTACGTTTACGTTCAATCCACTGCTCGGGAGACTCCTTCAGCAGACGTTCCTTTGCCTTGGCCGCATTTTTCGCTAACCGAAGTGCTCGTTGGTCCGAGGTCTCGTTGGCTCGCGAAATCCGCATCCGTTCGGCTAGCTTGGCCAACCTTATCGCTCGCTGATCCGGTGTTTCCATCGCACGTCGGAGACGTTCCCGTGCAGCACTCCGCGCATGCCGGATGGTGCGTTCCAGCTCAGTCTCATTTTGCCGCTTTCGCCGATTACTTTCAGCATTTTTCGCTAAACGCACCCGATATTCCTCCTCGCTTTCCGTGGCGCGTTTTTGGCGCATACGCTCCGCATTGCGTGCCAAACGGCGGGCGCGAGCTTCCTCGCTCTCATTTACGTACGCACGCCGCTTTTTCTTTTGGCTAGACGACGAAGGTTTGTCCGTTGTAGGTAACAGACTCACGGGAGGTCCAGGGATATCGCAAAGATCCGTTCGCAAAGGCAGCGTGTACGAAAGGATGCCCTGCTTGATGTCCGTGTAACAAGCATTAGGAGTTGGATAGGGTGCGTTCATGGTGCGAGTATCGTGTAAGCAAACGTGTTTTATGTTGTCGTTTAACTGATCGTTAGAAGCCTTGAACTGGACGCACTTGGTATTGCTTGCAGTTGATGCTGTAGGAAACTCTCGTCAAACATGTACCATTATGTGCAGTCCGCTTCTCGAAGCAGTCGCAAACGTTGCAACAAATTGGGCGCGTTTGGCTCTGCTTCACAAATCACCAAAGCCAAAATGCCAGTATACGCATTGGCTAATGCGATTTCGCTACACACTTTAGTTGTGTTTACTGCATTGGGCGCAACCATTAACCTACACAGCGCCTAAGAATGGCACCACAATAAGATTACATTGGAAATACAACAAACTGTGCACTGTTGTTCTAGCAGTACTTACACCTTATCCTACATAGTATTTTACAGGGTAAATGCCATTGTAAGCATTTGAATTGAGTTGATGACAACAGACTAGCAGCGTTTGGTGTTTTGATTCAATATTTCTGTTAACTCTAGCCCCAGATTATTTGTACAAAAACATTACAATTGATCGACTTTTTGTCATAACTTAAATGTCAAGCGCTCCGACCTGTGTGCGTTTCAGGTCGTTTGCATGCGTGCGTACGACACACGCGCAAGGTGTTCGTCAACAGTGTTAGTTTATAACAGCACGTCGTCGAGTTCACTGTTTGCTTGCATAACAGTGGCGTCCCAGAGCGATGTGCCTAGTCGCTGCACCGAATGGAGACATCTTTCGATTCATTGAAGCTAGCTTAAAATATGCGTTTATTTATCCCCATTAGTCTTAATCCAAGTTACGTTACATTCGATTGTATATAATTAAAGGCTACACATTGTATCGTCTTTTTACGTTTG
This sequence comes from Anopheles nili, assembly GCF_943737925.1. Lineage (NCBI taxonomy): Eukaryota > Metazoa > Arthropoda > Insecta > Diptera > Culicidae > Anopheles > Anopheles nili. The sequence goes on along the minus strand of NC_071291.1, from coordinate 6,338,499 downwards.
CGTATGTCTTGTAGAAAAAAAGAGAGCGTTTCATTAGCAACGGTCGTGCTCTCGCTGCAAAATCTGTATACATGCGTTATACTCGTCAATTTGTTGTGGTATACATGGATCAGCTTGCTGTTCGCTACCTCAAAATCGAAGTTTTGAATGAACGGTAAATACACAGTCTATCTTATTTACTAAGGCTGCATTCTTGTGTGTTGGCTCTACGTTAACTGAGAATACATGCTTCTGCTTACATTACTTCAGTGCCTACGATGAAACTTTTCCATTTTCTTTTTGTACTATGGGTTTGATGCTAACGTTGTTGCGCTATCGAACCGGTCTACACGCGACTCCAGAAACGACGTAAACGCAAACGAATGCACTTGCAGAATGAGATAGTAGTGAGGCTGGTGCAGGAGAGGCTGGTGGAGGCAGACAGGATTTGGTGTAACTTATTACTGCCTTGCGGAACGTTCCGTTTCTACCAGACATTCCCGAACGAGTATACGGGCGTGTACGATCAGGCGTTTTAATCGTTCAGCCGAGTTCCGGCTTCCGGTGTAAGTCGGGCGCAAATCACGTCCCATCTCTTCAATCACCATCAACAGCTGAGCGTACTTGGACAGACTGGCGTTGTTGGGAAAATGATTAAATGTAGTAACCGGCGCCACCAAATTTGCCGCGCTGGTGGAACCGACTGTTAAAGCCAGTGCACCTGAGGATCCATCATTGGCCGGTGCAGTGTGGTGGTTGTTGTTACGATGGTTCACCTGCGGGGTGATGGTGATGCTGGCCGTATTGTTGCTGCTGTTGAAGCTGCTACTGCTGCCGGTGCTGATGTTGGTATGAGCATTCTTTATCATCGGAATCGGAGTCACTGTTACGTCCGTTAACTTTGACTCCACCGCTTGTATATCGACGTAATCCATGTTCTGATCGGGAATGTATTTTATTCACAAAAAATACCAACAATTAAGAGGCACAGATAAGGAAGTTGACAAAAAGGAAACAATCCAAACAATCATTGACAGATCAATGCTCCTGATGCAGTTAGCTTGAACCTACACACTTGTAAACATTGTCGGTTTCGCTGAGCCCAGCTCCCGTTTGACAGTGTCGTCCAGTTCAGTGTCAGTTAAATTTCAAAAATTTGCAAATACGCAAACTATAAATATTTTGTAAAGCTCTTGCTTCGATCACGACGATAGATATTTTCAGTGAATACATTTCTTCAAGCTATGATATGGTAGACATTTTTCGTCTTCTTCATTGATGCTGAGATGAGCAACGTTGTAACAAGCGTGGTCGTGCGAACACGTGGTCGCTCTAGTTAGAAATAGTTCCCATAAGGAACACTCAAGCGATTTTGTGGTTGTCCCGACTTTCACTTAGGCATTTACTTAATTTAGATAGCTTGCAGATCCAGATAGCTACAAAAAACCATCGGATATTCTCGTTATTGCGTTCATGTAAGACCGTGATTATCAATGAATTGATACATTGGTTTCCTTCTGAATTATGCATTGTAGTCCCTCCAAGTGATTTTCAAATTCAAATGAGGAGTTATTCCGTGAAGGATGATTCATGTTAGTATTCTGTATTCCGAAGGCGAGACGGAATAGGAGTTGCATAAGAGAACCTATGAGTTTCAAAGAGGATACGCTATTTTCATTTCAATGAAAGATACTTAGTTTTCGTCAAGTTTCAAACATTCACGGTACAATTTAATAGATTTATTTTACAATTACAACACAGTTACGCTACAAACATACATGCACACACATAAAATTCGTTGATTGAAAATACAATCTAATAAGGAACACACATTTTTTTCATTTGTGCCTAGACACAGACCATTTGAGGTTGACACTTTAAAATTTGAAGCTATCATTAGCATCTCACTCAACGTCGTTTATGATGGCAGCCGTAACCGAGTTTTTTTAGTTGACGAAGAGCACACTTCGCTGCTGTACACTTTGCAATGCGGTAATTTCTGCCGATGCCTCGGAATGTACCTTTACCGAAAACTTCCACCGTAACCCTTACGCGCCGTCCGTCGGCTAATTTTTCCGGTTTACTAAAAAAAATAACATATTTTAGCACATTATGTTACTTATTCTGCAAACATTCAATAGTAAATGATAGTACCCAAATTTGGCCGTTTCTGGTTCCATTTCCAACAACTCGCGAATCGGTGATTTTGGTACTGAGCTGCTGAACTTTTCAATTTCTGGTCCCATCATTTTGCGGTACACCTGATTAATATTTTACAGAGCAAATATTAGGCTATCGTTTTCAAGCAATTGTGCTTACTTCTTTTACCTTCCACACCGTATCTAGAGACATGTCAGAGTCAAGGAAAATGGCTCCAGCGATTGATTCAAACACATCTCCCAACGCCTTTGGTACCTCGACATCTTCAGCCTCACCGACGCCTCGCCCGTTTCCAATTTTATCTTCGCCTCCGAAATCCACCAAATCATCATCTTCGTCCGGTAGGTAGAATTCCTCTTCCGTGATCCGATGGCCATTCTCTTGCTGAATGCGAACAAAGCGATCAATCACCTCTTGCAAACCGGGGGAGAGGTGCAAAAAGTACTTATGAAACCCGTGGCGAACTGCGAGTGACGCAAAAATTGTATTATTGACCAGTGCAGAACGCAAATCTGTTAGCGCTCCAGGCGAGTGCTGCCGTCGATCCTCGTACAAGTGCCGTGTGATGAGATAATCAAGAATGGCATCACCGAGAAACTCGAGCCTTTGATAACAATCCGTCAGCCGGTTCGGACTGTAGGATGCGTGTGTCATGGCCTGCAAAAGGTACGAGCGATCCTGGAACGTGTAACCGAGAGCTTTTTCGAACACATCAAAACCTTCCAGTAGTCTGGCTAGCTCCCGTGTCGTCGCCTCAGCACCTGTCTCAATGCCTCCAAACGTTATATTTGCCCGTACCATTGGGGACGGTGGTGCTACCCATTGTCCGTACTCAGTGATGGTGGCCAAAGAAACAGTTTTTTGCTCCGACAGCTCGTGACGCACGGGCGTAGTCACGGTAGCATCCGACGAATTTCGGATGGGTAGCACCCGAATTCCGAGCCATGCCATGAACAGGAGTGCTCCTCGAGGACCACACTCAATGAGGTACGCGCCGATCAGCGCTTCCACGCAGTCAGCAACGGATTTGTCCGGAATACTGTGCTGGGTGACTAAGTTGTACGGAATGAAGCAAGAAAAGTAGTCCGATTCGTCGTCATTTCCATCCCCTAACGACGTGTCGTCATCATCATCTTCGTCTTCTTCGTGCTTGTCTTCGCCATTAGTTTCGATCACTTCACCATTCGGTACTGTTAGACAATCCATGTCACGTTCCTCTTTTCGTTTCGCACGTGCTCGTTCTTTGACTAGTTGACATATCTCGGCACATGATAGCCGTTTGATGTCCGGCAAATCTGCAAGATTCCAATGACACGCGGGAATCTGAAAATGATCAAAAATTCATTACCAAATTTTCCAATATAGCGAATGCTTTTTTTTTATACACAGCTGTCCAGAGTGACCATTTACCTTGGCATCTATTAGCGTTTGCTCGAGCTCTTTCGGTACATAGTAACACGGTGGCAACCAATTATCATGCGGTTCAAATTTGGCGGCAATCATGCAATCACCAAGCCGCTTACGCCTTCCCAATCGGTACAAATTCAAATTGGATACTTGTTTCGAACGCAAATGGCTTAGTTTGCCCTCATGCACATTATCGTACCGGCAGTACAGATATGTCGTAATGGCGTACTTTAGAAACGAATCGCCTATAGTTTCGAGCCGCTCTAGATTAATACCATCGTTGGCGTTCGACATGGTTAATGCTTGCAGTATAATGGCGGGACTAGGTCCAGGATGCTGATCTAGATTGGGTTGATAGTCAAAGCTGAAGCAAATACTTTCATCGTTTACGGGTACTAAGGAGAACCAGTCAACTGGTTGCTCGATGACACTACCATTGGGCATCCTCTTTGGCATGGAATGTTTCGGCTTAAAGTTGCAAGCCGTTTTACCAGCAGCAATAGCTGGGAAAGGATCGTAAATGGTTAGCTCAAGTACCTTCGTCTGGGACGATACATTACGCAATCGATGTTCATCCAGGAAGTTGTCGAAAATGGATCCTCCACGAATGACTGTATAGGTTTCGGGAAAAAATGGCTCATTCAGACGGTACATATCCTGCAATCGAAGGCATCGTTCGTTCATGCTACCATTCTGGACAAGTAACTGAAATAGTTGCTCCTCATCCACAAATGGTACAAACTCCATGAAAGCTCGACCACCTAGGTCGTCCAACAATGCGTTCAGTGCTTCTATTTGTTTTTCGTCCATTTTGGATCGCCAGTGTTTAGCCGAAAGCGTTTCTTCCCAACGTACCAGAGCACCGTTTTGCCGAATGGAATGTTTCGTGTCAGTTTTTAATTCTTGGAACAACTGCTCCGCTAGCCGCCTTTCGTCGGCACAAGATTGATCGCTGGGAGAGTAACAGAATCCATCCACTGCGTTCTTTGAGCTTTGGTAGAGTCGATCGTTCTGTTGGGAACGTTGGATTATGTTTTGCTGCGTGCGTTGACGCTCTAGGTCACACTCGGAGTCGATCGCTTCGGCCACGGTTTCCGATTTAAATTCGATTTTTAGCCGACTTGACGTTACCATCTGCTGACTGGAGGTGGTTTTTTTACACAATTTGTTGTTTGTATCGTTCACTGCATCACCAGGTGACATCGCTTCGTCGACAGGCTGACTATCGCCGTTGATTTCTCCTTTGCTTGAGCTTTCATACAAATAACAATCTTCGTCGTCTTCGTATTCATCTGATGAGTAGTAATTCTCACTGCTGTTACTGGTACTGCAATCGGAATCGTATCTCAGGAACGAAGGCGATGTAGCACCTCTTCCGACTCCTGAAAAAAGCAGACATTTCATGGAATATATATTAGCATTGGAAAACAACATTCACTTTATACAACTTACCTTCATCGTCCATGTAGCTATCGTCCTGTGCGGTTCCCACCCCGGCCGCCATTTCATTCGACCACATCCCGATCTCCAACAATGTACCTTCGCCGTCGGTCTCACAGGTCGACTCATTATTTTCGCCATTTTCCGGAGGGTGTTTGCTCAACCCGTTTTCTTTTATTTCGCCGTCTCTGTTTTCTAAAACACCCTCTGTATCTTGCTTTTCCGTATCAGCGGTTGTGTCTGCTCCTGCGTGCCTTTTCACCTCATCTTCGTTGCAATTTTTCGAGTCACTAGCGGCTTCTATCCCCGCTGCATCAGCTTGGGCAGAAACTTTCTGTTCCTTCGTCTTACGCAACACATCCGCCAGGTTCCATCCAAAGCTTAACATTGGCCACTGAAATTTTCCATCCTGCAGTTCATCAACGTTTTCCCATCCCAGGCGTAGATCTCTCGCCACCTGTCGCCGTATTTCGTCGGCTAGCAGCAACGCGTTGATCCTATAGAGAACGCACGGCAGACATACAGCCGCTCGCCACAGCGACGCCGGGAATGGATGGATCGTGCATAGCTCGGGAACAAGTATTTGTTTCTGTTCCAGGTTTTCTCGCTTGGCTCGTTTCGTTTCCTCTGAACTGGTTGGCAAAGCTACACCCTTTCGGTTGACGTAGCGTGGCGTCAGGAAGTTAAGCCGTGCGCTAGTGTGATCGACGTCCAACAGTGGCTGGCGAACGTTTTGAATGTGAATGTTGTACTTCCGGTGGTAGTACTCCTCAAACGTTGCATAGTTTGACCCAGGAAAGGCGCTCTTTGGCGACAGATGATAGCATATTTCTGCTACATAAAAGTACTGCGGTTGATCACGATTGCGATACCATGGCATCACAACCGCATCGCGAAATTTGCTTACATCGAACGAGTATCCCTTCCGCGCTTCGTCCGCAATCAAAGTCGGACCACTGCAATGAACATTTGTGGCGATCTTTTCCACAAACTCCCAGTCTACCATTACGTTGTCGGAATGGTCTTCTTTATTGGTCGGCAGTGATTGTTTGATGGTTGGAACGATAAAAAAACAATTTTCCGTAGCATTCGCATCGTACAGCATTAGGCTCTTTTGCAGACGCAAAACTTTGGTGAACGTGTACTTAACGAAGCAATTCACCATTTCCAGCTGCCGCTCCGACAACCGCACACGGTGCGGACACAAGTCGAGTGAAACCTTCACCTCTCCGGAACGAGTAAATATAGGAAAGGAGCTAATCTTCGGGATCAGTTTTGTTGTTAGTATCCCAAAGCCTTGTGGAGATTCCTCGGGTGCGTAAATCTTGCGACCACGTGTATTTTGCTCCTCTGGGATAGGACAAATCAGCTCCATGTGTATCTGGTAAAGATATGCGGTTGTGTCTGTACCCGGACGACAATCATTAAACACTGACGCTATCTACAAATTAATCCATTCAAGTACAATGTATACTTATTTGATGTAACGAAAAGTATGGTGTTTAACATACCCGCTTATAATAATATTGTCGACGTTTCGTAGTGCCTGGTCTAGGATCAATGTTTTCGGTCAAAATTTTTGCATCCATTTCTTCGAGCTCAAAGTTTTCCCAATCCGCTTCGAATGCGCGAAACGCTTCTTTGCCAAAGGGTTGAAACGAATTGTCTAGCTCCCCAGCTGCATGCAACACTCTACAAGTGACGTATGCAGCCATTCTGCGCGCTAACGTTTCCGTAGGCATTGGCAAACCCTGCCGATAAAAGAGAAGATAAAATAGCTCTCACCTGATTTTTAAGCAAACATACTTACCAAAATATCCTCTTTCCATGGGGAATTGATTGGTAAACGGATAGTATACTGGTACATAGTCCGACCCTTCCGATTGGTTGTCGCACAACGCCAAATTGGCGTGAGTTTGGTGAAAGTGTCACTGGGAAGCTTAGCGCAATACTTGTTGAGCGTTTGAACTGCATTTCCCAGCCAAAGTGACGCGCAGGGTCCAATCGATGAAATGGTACCACTACCGGGACGGTATACCTCGAGGCAGTGGTTGAAACAGTCGGCATGTTTTAGCTCCCAATCAGGAGGTTCGCCATTGCGACATTTAACCAGTAGAAGCTGTGAAATGATCAAACAACACATGAGTTGGAAGTGGAATAAGAAACTTTTTATGAAAAAATGATGCAAACCTTTTCAACTTGTCTATAGATAGCAACACGCTCGACCATTGCATCCGTAGTGCGTTCGATCACTTCTCTATCGAGTTGATCGACGATATCTTCGGACAAGGTTTCGTCTGAGTTCAATTCATCCAACAATACATCATCGATCATTGGTTCCACCGTTTCGTCACCTTTCTCTGCATCTATGGATGGGGCTGGTGTGATGAACAATATATGATACGCTACGGGTGCTTTCGCTCGACCCTTGCATTGTGCGTACGATCGATAATTTGAGGGATTGTTCCAGCGGACAACAAGATTGCACTTGGGCAGTTCGATGCCTTCCTCAAGGACGGACGTTCCGATCAACAGATTGCATTCGTGCATGCGGAAGCGCTTTAGTACTTCCTCTTGTTTGCGGTGCTCCACGGCGGCATGTTGCGAATCGGTCAAGGGATTGGCCACCTTATCCACTGTGTACTGGGGACTGATAAATTCAAACTCTCGTTGCGATCGCGCCATTTCGCACAGCAACACGTAGAGAATGCGAGCCATAGATCGATTGTTACAGAAGATCAGCCCACATAAAGCATCTGATCCGGTCATTTCGTTCGTTTTGTGTTGCGAATGAAACCATGGTTGTCCAGCGCCACCTCCGAAACGTTTTCTCCTGAAGTTGTTCGGTCGTCCCTCGTACGCATGACGTGGGGATTGTGCACAGTTTATGCTCTCACCTGCAGTTGTGTTTGGTGCCGTGACGTATTTTTGCACGATCCGATCGGTCATTAGCCGTACCAAGTGCAGCTGATGTTTCAATCGATCGATACATTCGCCAACATCGGAAACCTGAGTTCCAAATGAATGAAATTGCTTCCCGAGATTATTGCATTCCGCATTACGACAGAAACAATACGGCATTCTCTGCTGGTTGCTTAGCAAAGTCGGTTGGCAGCTATCTTTTGGGCGGTTACGCAGTTCGCCGAACCAGGCTAGCACCTCGAGTAACCGACAAACCTTAGGTGTGGAATAGCGTTTGATTCGCTCCACTTCTGTGGCGTACTGTGAAAACACCGATGCAACAATTGATCGTGCTTGCACCAACGCGGTGGAGACCATGCAGAGAAGAAGAAAGTGTCGTTCGTAAGGAGTTTGAATTTTTTCCTTCTCAATCGTCGTCAATAGTTCCAATGCCCCACGATCGGCACCCCAGGGACCGAATTCGTCCAGAAGGTCCAGATACTGCTGAAGATATTTTAACGGAGCTAACTTCGGATCCGGAATGGAGCGCAATTCTCGGCGCAGATCGTCTTGTTCAACATCCAGTTTAGTTGGCTCGCCGTCTGAGACAACATTATCGCTGGCGCTATCGCTTCCATCGAGCTCGTACAAAGCTAGCGGATCATAACGATGCTGCTGCAGAAATGCCATATGGTGCTGCATTAGCAAGCGGAGACGCAGTGTAAGTGGCGTTGATTTTGCTGGCACGCACTCCAGGATGATTTCGGTGGGTTTGGTGCTGAATCTAAAATTTCAACAGTTTGTAAATGACCATTCACTTCATGTACTTTATGAGAATTTCACCTCAAAACGCTGGTTATGTCGCTTGCGGTTTCGATACGTGCCCCAAGACACCGCTCGAGGTAGTGCAATTCCCAGCAAAGTCGTTCCGGTTCACAGCCGGCGCCATGTAGGGGGCCTGCAAGACCAAGTATTTTTGCCTTTCGACCCCGTTTTAGCTGTGACTGATGTCCAATTCTGGAGCAGATTTCAAATAACTCCCGATGGCCGTAGATTTTGTGGCATTCATCTACTATCAGTAGACATACATCTTCCTCCCGAAGAACAGTACCTTGGTCGAAGTAATCTAGCAGTGCCCTATCGTTGGAGAAGAATAATACATCCGCGGTGGCTATATCTTCGTTCGTTTCCAACGGTTCTTCGTAGTCCGAAGCTGATTCATCCGGGTCAGGTTCCTTGTCAACAATAGCTACACTCAAGTCAGTTAAATTTGAAACCATTGAAGAAAGCATCGTTCGATCCGAGCGCCTGGTTAGGTAGACGGTTCTCCAGGGCGCTCCAGGTTGGCCATCCCGGTCGGACCGCATCGATTGGATTAGTTTCACGGCGAGAAATTCTTTGGCAGAATTATGTGCCAGACACACGATAAGGTTCTCCTCCCGCGCCATTGTTAGTAACTCTGTCTGGTAATCACGCGGCGTCAATGCCGTGGTGTGAATGTTTCCATCCGTCCAGTGAAACAACGACATTGTTTTAGTATAACCTAATAATTGCTAAAATTATTGCTAATATCACCAATATCACTATTGCACAGTATTAGTTGTCTAGTTTGCACTATGTGGAAGTTATCCTATGATATGAACACTTTGTTTTGAGGATACGCAACCCGCACACGGGAGCCCAATTTGAAAAATAAATGACAGAATAGTAGCGGCAATCATAATTGATAACACCTGGTACAGCGTGCGGGTTGTTTATGTTTGATTTCCTTCTTCTTCACCTTGTTGCTGTTTGTTGACACTCCAATGTGCTGTCAATCGCCCGTGACAGCTGAGAGATTATTATAGTAAGCTTATTTATAGGAAACGATAGCCATGGAAGAGCTTATTATAGCAATAAGCTTTGGTTTCCGTATGTTACGTTACATACGTATGTTTCGAGTCAATATTAAATAGAATTTATGTTCAAACTAATTTTGTCCATCTTAGATGTTTGTATTTGCATTGGAAGTTAAGAGTCTTAGAAATTTTAATCCGAAGAAATGGTAGAACAAGCAGTTCAGATAGACTTTTTTTTGTATCGTTTATAATTTCACAAACAATTTTTATTTTTTTAGAAACCAGCGCCGTAAGACGCAAATACAAAACATTTACATAAAATTACAACAGTTTTTGAAGCTAGTGAGAATGTGTCATAACTACGCATGTAGAAATCCTAATCAATTTCCAGCTTTCTCAGAGTACCACAAAGATCGTTGCCGTTGTTTCGGCGGGATTCATCAATCTTCCAACGGCTGTTGTCAGTAATGTAGTCACTGCGCGAAATTGGTGAGCACAAATGTAACATCATTCATTTTTCAGTAAACGGCGTGAGAAGAATTTTACTTACCGCTGCAATTTGATTCGGTTGAACCAATCTTCCTTGTGCTTAACAATCGACTGTTGACCTCCGTACTCGTCCGGCAGGGCGGCCTTAGGAAGGTGAGCGTAAATTGTTTCAGAGTTGGGTAGATGAAAATGTAGCTAAAATGAATGGTACGGATAACATTAGCCCAACCGAGTAGAGCACCGAGTAAGTAGCTGGACATTTTCTACACACCATGTCTGCAACACGTTTCTTCATGAACGGCTTCACCAAACACATGACGCGATCCAGAAAGGGCGTACAGTTGATCACATGGATCGCCTTCAAACGCACAGGGTGTGCTTCCTGTGCCGACGAGAAATGTTATTTGAAATATATACTTCATCCCGTTTATTCGGAATCTGTGGCATAATTGTTAACATTACCTGTGTGTAGCGCATGTACACGCGCAATGTCGATAGGACAACCTTGGTCAGGTGGCGGAGCGTGAAGCCATTCATGTCGAAGATCGGTACGTCTCCACCGTTGTTCATTGGAACATCCGGTTGAATCATGCGCAGATCGGCGATGATGAAAAACGTCTTGATCACATCGTTAAAGTCAAACTGCAAGCGGGACGATAAATTGGCGGTAAAACGAGCGTTGAGCACACTGTCACAGAAATCACTCAAATCCTACCTTGTCCGGATCGCAGTCCACTAGACGGTAGTAGATAAACTTGTCTTCGCATCCTTCGACGGGCGGAAGCGGGACCATGTCACTAGAATTGATCGAAAGCTCAGTTACGAGGACACCGGATGGTAGTTCTCTCGATTTTCCGAGAGGTAACACCTACATTGACTTCAAAATGTTCATCACATTGGTGTTGAGAGGATCGCGGTTATCGAATATGACTGGATTGTTCTCCCTGATCGTGTAGCCGAGGATGAAAATTTTCTTCGCATATTCCAAGTCACCATGGGTCGAGTGGACGTATCTCTGCAGCAACGTTGGATCTAGGAGAATATTTAATGTTTTAAACATCATTGCCAGCTCTGTTGAGGACTCGCTGCGAACTCACGTATATTTTGTGGAAGATGCGGTTGTGTACTAATCCAACTCTTGAGCTGTTCTGCTACCTCTTCCAGATTAAAATCATTCTCGATTCCCATCGTTTGAATCTGTCGGCCCTAGTAGATTAAATGAGAAAAATTCAAAAAGTTTTACATGTGTTATTCAGGATAAAGGATTATAAGATTACTTTCACGGATAGATAAGTAAAAATCGCAATACTGCAGGTATATACTATTTGGCGAAATAATGAACAACACCATGAATCAGTATCACCACAAAATAATGACCTCAAATTAACATTTTTTTCGGTGGTTTCGCTTGGTTGCTCACAATGACGACACACGATGGGCAATGCCACAAAATGCGCTTTTTTCGACAATTGAAAGAATAAAGATAAAAGAAAAACAGAAACACCATCTCGGGCATGGTGACCAGCGTTTCTCACTGCCAGATAAATCACTGACACCACCAAGGTTAATGTGGACCTGTTTTGCATGCGGTCGAACGAACGAATTCGTACCGGTTTTACTGATTTCGTTCTGCGCTCCACGCACAGCTGTCCGGCGATATTTGCGGACCTGATGCCGGAATTTAGAATAGGCCATGGGGTGGGCTCAACATTGCCGCGCATAATCGGCAGTGACCTCCGGTAACGAACGGATAAGTGATAGAATACACACGTGAGCCCTTAGCGTAGAAATGCGGTCGGCTCTTTGGTAACATGTGGCTTGATCTTTAACGTACCGTAACCATTCACTCTGAAAAATAACCATTTACGTAAAATTGAGCTGCACTGTGTTTGTATGTATCGAAAAGAACCAGTAATTCATTTCGAATGTTTGCGGCCGTACGCTTCCGTTTGCCCAAATGTCTGGAAACCAGACTGGCAGAGTCTCGAACTCAGTTAAATATTATTTCAGCAATCCACAAAACACAAAGATACGTCACCCGGCTTCTTAGGGACCGGGTCAAAGGCTAGCGTGTCCAAAGGAGTCACTCTCGTTCGTGGGAGCAAACGCAAACAATTGTCCCGTCGGCCACGGTAACGTCGTGACGAAATTAATATCATCTTTAACCTTCAGAGCTCGGTGTTTAGCAACCTGCTTGGAAGCACCACGGCGATACCGAGACCATGGTGCACGGGTTATGTTGACACGCGAGATTAGGCTCGCATGTCGTCCGCAGTCCAAAGCATAAAAGGTTCGCAGACTAAACTGAACAAAAATAAACCTTCTCCAGGTGCAAATCACTTGCTTCTATAGGCTTTGGGGGAGCGGTGCTTGCACGTGACCTCCGAAAACAGAACGCCTCCCTGCGATTGAGGGCAGCTCACTGATTCGCCGCCATTAGCGACACCCACGATGGGGTTGAGTTTTCCTCCCAATCCCATTCTCTTTCTCGCCATTCTCCGGCCAACAAATTGGCCGCCCGATTAGGTCACACTTCGGCAGCTGTGTTCCAAAATCAGTGACGAGAAAGCGCAGCGCGGGGTGTAACTAATAATAAAAAAGAAACACTAATCGGAACCACGAAAATGATAAATTAGCTAACACATTTCACCATTCGACGTGCTTCACGGCCGAACAGAGCGACGGGGGCTATCGATGAGGGAGAAAATGAAGGAGAAAAAAGTTCGAAGTTAAGTCGAAACGACTAGCTGACGGCGTTAGAAGGTCGGTTGTTTGGTGCAACGCCTTTACCCGCGTAACCGAAAAGTTAATCCACACGAAGATCTCACCGTAATCTTGGCGATCGTTGGAGTTGCGACAGTTGAAAGAAGAAAAACCTACCCGACTCGAAATGAGAAAGGCAACCGGATCGTGTGTGACGATCGAAACCATTATCACCTCGACCTTGGCCGGCAAGGGGTCAATCGGTAAAGCTCCATCGCCTGAAAACCTGTCCTAAAGCTGATGCATCGTTCGAGCTACTCGTCGTACCATAAACGAGCTTCGAAACGGCAACGCCTCCGGTGAGTATGCAAACGAGAGCATACCGAGCACGGTAGTGGATCCGGAGGCGAAACGTGGGACTCGCAGCTCTATCGCACGCTGATTAGTGGGAGATTGAGTCCGACAATTAAAAGTAATTGCAGCGAAAAGTAAGTGCAAAGAAAGGCGTGCCGGTGAGGTTGATTTGCGTTTATGCCGGCCGTATAAACGCTGACTAGGAAAGCAGGATCCTCTCCATTCGACCATTAACGGTTGCGTGCGTCTCACGATAAAAAGAGCTTCGGGTTGTTGTGTGGCTATCGCTGATTTTTTTTACCACCTCTCGTCACAGCTTTCAGGCTCCTTGCTACTTTGGCTGTCCTGCTTGTTTTATTGCCAACTCCCACGAGCCCACCCCGGTGGACACACATTCGCGTTAGGTAACGCATTCGCTCCACCGAGGTTACGATGTAATGATGAAAACCGTTATGGCGGCGAGATGCACGTGTTTAGCCACCTTTGATTTGGTGGCGTTTTTTGTTGCTGTTGTTGTTATGATCCCGAGGGCGGCTCTGGGCTAATATTGGGAGCTAACGAGCTGCACGATCGGATCACCGTACGGTTGTAGAACGATCTCATTATCATCCCGCTCGCGGACGTTGTTTCGCACCTTCCCTGCCTTATTGGAAAGCCCACCCGCTGCTTCACGGATCAGGGCATCCGCTAAAAAGCGACCAGCGATGTAATCAACCGCGCGCCACAACACTTTCTTTCCGCGCCCGTACCTTCCATGGGCCTCGAACGCCGTCCATCGCATTTCCCGGTTCATGGCTTTTGATAGCTTTTTTTTCTTCAACTTCTCTTCCGGTACGACGCCCGTTGAAGTTGTAGCGACTAGCTAAAGTCGACCGAGTCGTCGCTTCAAGTGAGGGGCAAACCGGACGGCTTAAGAGAAATCCGTACACGGTTGTTTTACCACGAGATGTTGTTTTTCTTCTTCCATCGTTGCTGGTGTCCGGTCTCCATGGCTACAGGCAGGCGGACTTTTTCGGACCTCCACCATGGATGGCAGGAAAGAAAGGGCCTCTCATTTACGAGACCCCTGGTGCAGCTCGTGGATGCAACCCGTAAGATGCAGCGAATGCAGCCTTGCTAGGATCGTAACATTCACTCTGAGGCACTCCAAGGTAAAACAGGTTATTCTGCAGGTATCCAGACTCCACCGCGCGCTGAGTTCCATCACATTTCCTGAATCTCGTGGGGAACTTTCAAGGCGTCACAGGCCCGACATTCGCGTTGGATTGTTTTATTTTCCTTCAAACACCTTCCGTAGCGTTTCTCTTCGTCGTACGGTGTTGGTATACATTGGGTAGGTTTACTTACACTACGTGGACTGATGTGGCCTCGTTTCCTATAGTGACAAACCACGCCACAAACGCTGGTGGAAATCGTATGTTATAACGCGCACCAAAACACGGTCCGCAAACCAACCGAGATGGATCGACAGTGGACGACTGATCGCGATCGCGCCTGAACGGGTTGTGTGGAGCCACGGAACTTCAACATCGCGGGCGCCGAGCCCTCTGAGACCAGCAGCTGGTGACTGCCCTTCTTTCGCTCTCTCACACGACTCTCTAACTGTCTCTCTTTCTCTCTGTCACCCTCGCTCACTCGCACTCTCACTCACCTTCCCTCTGATAAGAGTAAAGCATCGCGGATTGTCTTTTGATGGCACGAAAAGGGGAAAAGATACTGGCTGCTTGATGCAACGCCGAGCGGAAGGTCAACACACAACACAATACGGGGTGGCATTTGTTTCTTTTTTTTGTGAGAAAGTGAGGTTAAAGGTGGCCCACCGCTGTTGGTAAACAGTGTCTCGGCTGTGGGCGGCACTATTTGTGGTTATGCAATTGGTTCATTCAGCGTGCCGAAATAAACATGTTCCGAAAGGTGCTGCCGACGAGTGGAAAAGAGTAACAAGTTGAAATGGAAAACAACCAACCTGGTCTCGGTGACCTTCACGCGCGCGTAAGTGGAAAAGCGACGAACCTCGGGAACTAGACATGGCCAGCTTCTCTTCGTAAGAACGCACTCGAGTACTTCAGCAGCGTACTTCAACATCCGGCTTGGTGCTAGCAAACGAGCAGGTTTTCATCTTGACGCTTTGTGCTTTCTTTAGCGTGTCCCTGGCCACCGATCAAGGGTGCTCGAAGTCCCTGGGAAGACATGATGGGGGTTTAATAGATTGGTTGGACCCTGATCTTTCCGGCGAGGGCTCGATTCGATTCAACTCGTTTGGTGGCGTTTCTGTTCACCGGCGCACCATACCGGACTCACGGGTGCTTATCAAATTGGGCAGATTTGGGAAGCCAAACAAGCCATAAACCGCTGCGATCGCTTCGGTTTGCCATCAAGCAGGTTGAAACGCTTCTGTTTCGAATGCAAACGGAATTGACTAGAGAAAAAATCCCCCGGCAGCACGTTCACCTTTGGCCGTGGGCATTTTCAATCAGGCTGTCTCGTGGAACGCGCATTAAAGGGTGGAATAACTAGCCATTAAATGAAGGAATCGGTTAAAGTCTCACGAGCGCGATCACCGTGCTAGTGTGCTGGAGGAGTGATGTATTTGAATGCATATTCAAGTCAATCTAATTCCATCTCTTTACGCGGCGGTGGTTTCCCAAGGGTAATCGTCTAATCGTGCTCTTATATGCCAGAGTGTGCTTCCGGTTTTTTTTTCTTTTAATTCAACCTGTTGTATATTTCATATTGAGATGAAGTTTTAAAGGTATGCGGGGTGCAGTAAAATGTTTTTTTTATTAATTTTTCCTCAATAGTCTGCAGCTTTTCAGCTACTGTTTTTTGTAGCAGCAACATTTATCGCTTGAATAAAATGGCTAGCCCAACGTTGTCGACCGGAAAGTGCGATATCAACCGAGTGGTTTGTTTTGCGGTTATTTCAAATTTATCATCGCGTGGATTGTGACACGTCGGTTCGGCTTCATTGCGTATCGTGAAAGTAGCGCGATTGATGATTGGTGTTTTTTATATTGCTAATTGGATGGTTGCATAAAAATATGGAAAAGGGAAAGAAATTTGGATATTGATCACGACACCGCCCGACGACGATTTTTAAACGATTTCGCTTCGATCAGACATCGAAACGGTTCAAGATTAATGAGTTGGCCTACATTTGAGTAGCCGGGTCGTGAGAGGTTACAGAAAACGGCTTTGCCCCTACGACAAGCAGTTGAAAGCCTCGTTGGGAACAGTGTCTTAGGCAAGGTGACAACTCGGATTAGTGAATTTAATAGCGGACCAACTCTCAGGGCTGACCTGTCGGTTGTGAATCGAGCTGGAATTATCGCTTTGTCTACCTGAGTTCGCGTTAGAAGCCAAGATGCGAACGTCACTGGCAACAGGGTAGGTGCTGCCCTTTGTGGGTCACTTGGCATATGTCAAGGCTAGGGAAGCGCATTTTATCACCTACACGTGCATCTTTGAACTAGCACCCTTGATAGAGTATAAGCTAATGCAAACTAACGGTGTTTGTTTCATGATTAAATTGCTAAGCATTAGTCGCTTTAAACTATTTCGTATAATGCTTTAAGTTTGTGATACCAAGTTTGGAATGGCGTTAGTTATAGTGTTATTCAATTACATAAAATCAGTATTTTTTGTACTTCAACCAGCTGGATTTTTTTTTTCAAAATCTTATTAGACGAATTACCAAACCAACTAACCATATCTATCTGCTGGATTTCATTCCGTACACTACGATTGCCACCCACAGTGAATGGGTTTCTTCGTTGCCGCTTGTAAATCTTCTTTGTGATGGAAAAACGCTGGACTAATCATCGCTCGGATGGAGGCCGTCATGGGTGGAATACGCCACATAAACCATAACTTAAGTTTTGGTTGGGCGTGTAAAAAATATTTCTGCTGTTATATTAAGCAATTTAAACTTCTTTTTAGTTTAAAATGAATAATGAAAAAAGTGCAACTTTAAGCAACTGCTTCAACAATCCATCGTTTTCGAATAACTTCGGTTGAAACCGTGCCTGGCGAAACCGGTTGAACTTTCAATATCTGCTCGAACGGTTGCACAGACGAAATGGTTTGTGTCACGGCTAATTTGAATGAAAATCATGATTGATTGAATCCTAAGCCCACATATCATATTGTATAGCATTTAAGTGAGAACTAATAAAATACACAAAATTCATGGTTTACTTTGCCGGTTATAAAAAGTTAACAAGTTATTAATTTCTTCCAATGTTTTCTTTGCCCTTTGGCCATCTTTTATTGAGCGTGTGCCCTTATGTCCATGTCCAATCTCAAACAGAATTCGAGAAATTGTTCAGTCAGAAATTTTGTGTGAAAAAAGAATGAGCTCATCTGCATGCCATCAACATTGAATGTTCAATTTTTATAGCTTCCTGGTGTCAGATGCAGCCAAACCTTTTTGCGTTTCATAAGGTTCGATGCATAAAGGCATGATAATCATTTCATTTCTGCGATCTCTCTTTGTGTTTAACTCTCTTCGAATGCAACGAATTATTTTTCGTTCGAGTATCTTAAATGTTTGATGCAATTATCCGTATCTCTGTTCGGTTTTAAGCAAACATCCGTGCAAGAACCGGATTATATGCAATCCATTTTCTTTTACATCCGGTTTGTTCGAATTTTAAATATTACCGATAGTGCATTTCGGTTCATTTCATTCGCGTTTGCATTTGCAAACAGCAGAAATGCATATGATTTTATAATTGTGTCCGCGATATTTCTTTTATTTGTAATAATGCAGAATCACGTAAATATACAGCTTTCATGGAATTTTGTGGGTCTATCCCAGCGAATGGTTTCAGGAAGGTGTTTGAGAACAAACGTGTTACAATATTTCAAACCAAGCTTAGCTTGCAATCGCGAACCTATTACATCGAGCATTCACCGGCGTTATCGGACCGAACTAATCGTACCCCGTGATGTTTATCCGCCGTGTGAAGCGCAAATGATTGATGTTGCTCGAGTGCAACGGCTAAAACCTAACTCGACCCGGAATGCAAGCGGCAGGAATAATCTCAAGATTATCCGACGCCAGTTAAACCAAGCGCCAAATACCGATTGGCGCGGAATTCATATTCAGCCAAAGGAACAAAGCGATACTCCATTTCCCGCCGAAGCTCGAGACCCCACCGGTACGATTTGCCCAACCATGATTGATGGAGTTTATCGATTGCTCTAAATTTCTCCACAATCGCAACGATTTATGGTGCTCCTCGCATAAGGACGCCCCAATCGGACCGAAGATCTGCCAAGATGCGGTGCGCCGTGCGGAATAATTGCGCATTGTTGTCGAACCGGCCGATGATAGCGAGCGATTCGAGAGAGGCCACCGTAATCAAGCCGCAACCATTGGGCCATTGATTATGCACATTTATCCGGTTATGCATGATAAACTTAATTAGAATCGTTGACCGGATGGCAGATGAGGTGAGTGCCGGTCCGCATGAGCAAACGCCGGCGGCGGTATCGTGATCCTGTTCGAAGGACGAGCAGTGGCTGCGTTCGAACGAACGTCATTTGCGCCTTAAAGTAGGCACAACGCATTCATTCCACGAGGCTTGTAGTGGATCGCATCGCTTGTTATCGGTTTTAATTTAATGTGCACGATTGTTAACCCGAACGATGTGCCACTCCAAATCGGTGCCAATTAGAGACCGGCGAAAGGCAAATTAGAATTCGACAACGACAAAACTGTGCAGGAACGGACGGCGGCGGCGTGCCTTAGTCACGCTGAGAAGCTGTATCACCTGTGGCTGTGTTTCCGAGGCACGAAATCTTCTTAAAGAGTTTGGAAAACAGAAAACAAATCCCTTCATCACTCAACAGTTTGCTTGCTACCGTTACTCTCTGGCTTATTTTGCCTTGGAGCATCGGTTTCCATCTAGCATTAGAAAGTGGCTCTGTGTGCAAGGATCCTGTTCAAGGGCCTCGTTGGGAATATGCATGCGAATGTGAGCGGCCCATTGAGCC
Organism: Anopheles nili; assembly: GCF_943737925.1. NCBI lineage: Eukaryota > Metazoa > Arthropoda > Insecta > Diptera > Culicidae > Anopheles > Anopheles nili. The sequence goes on along the minus strand of NC_071291.1, from coordinate 6,319,228 downwards.
AGCAGCAAATGAAGTAAAACACATCTGTTGGCGGTCGGTGGTTAGTGCTATATTCCGCTTTATGCAGGACCATTTGGCATTGAGCATTGCAACTCGCACCATTGAGCTTTTGCAGTGGTAAAATCATTCTCTCGCCGGATGGAAAGGACCCGATGGAAAGGGGGTCATTTTTCTCACCGATGCTAAATAATGCTCCAAGGAATCGTCTTTTCTAAGTGGGTTTTTAGCCAATAATATTTATAACCAGCTTATTCGTTGGCTCGAAGGGTATTTGTGTCGGCATAGCAGGATTGTTTCGAATACACAGCGTGTCTTTAAGTTTCATACCTTTGGGAAGAGTGGCTTAAAGGTGATGTGTTGAAGTTGTGAAGCTACTGCTCATTTTTTCTATTTCTTTATTTTCTTCGAATGATAAGTGCTTGATATTTAGCCTCGAGAACCCTGCAATTTGTTCCTGTCACATTTACGTTAGATACAATTTAAATCAAACTACATTTACAAACCAAACTGGCTTCGAGGTTTAAAATAATTCCTCTTACGATTCGCGCTCAGAAGACATCCATACTGCTTCCTGTGCAACTATCATCTCGGAACAGCGTGTTGAAACCATTCTTCTTGCTGCTAAATCTATGTTCCATCTCTCCAACTTACCGATCCATATTTATAGCCCGAGAAAATGATGCTCGCTTCGCTTGAGCGCTTTCCGCGTGTTCTACCGATACAGGATCGGACTGTGGCCCGAGCGAACATCACCGGTACAGATGTGCGTGGGAATGTAAAACAAACCGGAATAAATTCCCGTCAGAAGGTAATGCACAATTGGCCAGTGCCGGTGTTCACGAGGCAAAAGAAAAAAAGGAACGAAAGAAAGAAACGCTGCCCACTGCGCATTTTTCCGCTCCCGAACATCCGAGTGCATCGGGCGAAATGGGGTGGACTTCAAAACCGGAAATAGTGCTACAGCTAGCGACGCTTCCCGTACCTGCGCCGGCGGAAAAGCGGCTGATGGGTTTGGGTTTCCGTCGGGACAGTGCCGGCCACCGAGGGCGAGAAGAGCCCATAAATTATGCGTCTCGTCGAGTCGCATGCGGCAGGTCGGTCCGAGGTGGAACGCGCGCCCAACCAACCGAGACCTTCCCCAAGCGATGGTCAACTGGGAAGGCCGTTAGCCACCGGCAGGAGATACGTTCGCCCGGTCGGTGAACGATGGGGAAGCAAAGAAAATGTTAAAAAGCATTTCTTAAAACACACCAGCGCCCCCGGCGGGCAGACGTGCGCGAAAAGCAGCAAAAACCGCCGGCAGAAACACCGAAACAGATTACGCCGGAGTAATTTATACGTTTCACCTTCGTGCGCTGGCTCGGAGGCATTATTTAGCATCTGAGATTTGGCGTGTCTTTTCGCCGGCGTGGCGCAAGGGGTGGAATAAAATATAAACAACAACCATGCGGGCACGTGGACCCGTCGAGCCGTTCCGGCGAATGCCGACAGGCTGTCTGACTGCTTAGCAAATTAACTGTTTCAATTAACGGCCTCCCACGACCGGTGAACGCCTCCGGGATCGGGCGGGATCACCGACTCGTAGGTGTGTTCGATACTGCTAATCTGCACGCCGTGCCAAGGACGTGCCCGTGCTCGAGATTCGCGCCAGACTCGCCGAGCTGCGAATATGCCAATTTACGTGAAAGAGGTGACGCATTGGCCGAGCCTAAGCCTAGTGTGCCGACTTTCGAGTGTGTACATGGGCGCCAGACAACACACTCGAACACCATCGCATGGGCAGCTAATTTATGGGATCTGTAATTATCTGCCAGGACAGTAATGGCCAAGAATAGGCAATTAAACGTTTGCGGTCGATAGTGCCAATAATGAGCGTTTGATGAGATCGGGATCGATCGGACATCGGGCTTGTGGTTTGATGGTACCCGGACCGTCTAGGAATTGACCGTCCACCCATTGCCATTTTCTCCGATTGTCCGATTGTCTAGCACGCGGCTCGGTTGTGGTGTCCGATGGCCAATATTTAGCAAATCACAGTTTAAATTGAATCTCTATAATACGTTTAATTATCGTAACATGCCATCCCACGTTCAGGATTTACATCGTCGATTTCTCATTTTTGTGTAGCTTCATGCCGATCAATTGCACATTATGTGCGCATCGTATTAAAATCGGTTTAAAACGACTGGAAAGGGAATTTTGTGTTTGCATAAGCGAGCTTTTTGCCATCCAAAGGCTAAACTTGCTTTAACGTGCCAGGATTTGAGCCACAGTTTTCGTGTGACTTTCCACCGAAATCGATCAAACCGAAGAAGAAAGATCAAAACACGCCCGAAACTCCGGCCGGTGGGGAAGATCAATGAATAAAAGCCTACGCCGTTTTTGGCCTACGCCGCTTCTTGCCATCAAGGAATAAGCCATCAAGGCAATTTGACCGAATTAGAATTCACTTATGGTGTTGAAAATCGGGCCTCCCAACCAAATTCATTATTCATGGCGGATCACGAAGCCGAGTGGGTCGAACCTGGTGCGGTATCGATTGGGTTGGCCAGTGCCGTACCATGCCAGTGCCTGACGCTCTCGTTCCACCCTCACGATCCCAAGGAAAAGGGGAAAAGTCATTAGTCAATAATTAGCATCGATAAAAGCGGTCCATTTGAGGCAAATCTGCTGCAGCCAAGTTTGCGCGCTGAAAGCACAGACGGCGACAGCGACCAGCAGCAAGCGTGGTGGGTTAAACTGTTCCGAAATCGTTCGTCGGGAAAGTTTTTTTCCCCCATTTTTCTCTACCATCGTTCATCACTTCGTCTTCGCTGTCCCTTCAGGTTTGGCTGGGGTATATTGATTTCTCTGGAAAGTGGAGTGAAAGCGAGTGTCGATTCCTCCCCAACAGGCAGCGTCTCGTTCGGAACCGTCCTGTTCGGAAATGCAAATAGTCGCGGGCCGCAATTTCGGGGTTTCGAGTGGCAGGCTCGTGGCCACCATCGAAGAGGCTCGTAGCTTGACCGTGGTTTGCGTTGGATCCGCGCCGGAAAGGATCGAGAGCTGCCCGTCCGCAGCGGGCTGTTGTATCGAAGTGGAAGATTATGTTTTTATTTACATTTCCAGTTGTGGGAGGGCAAGGCCGGCAGTGGTGCGTTTCAGCCTTTGATTGGTCCCAGGTGAGCCGAACGGGACGAGGAGCTTTATTGTTTATCTTACAAATCCTCCCTTCGATAGGCGGGCACGACCTTTCCTCTAATTTCCCGCCGGGTCGATGGGTTAAGTGGATGGAAGGATTAAAAGGTTATTTCTTACGTTCGCTTACCGGTGAGAAAGCGTTATCGTTGTTTATTCGTTCGATAACATAAGCAGTACAAGAATAAAAAAAACATTGGCTACGAAAATATGATACAAAAAGGGATTTGCTTATTTGCATCACCTTTGTTTTAACGGTGTGTATCTTGGGTTAATATTTATCATATAGAACGTTTTTTAAACAACAATTTTTGAAACATGAAAAAATCTCTTGTTAGCTGATTTATTAGCTGGAAAAACTTAAGAGCCAGCCTTTGAAAAATGTTTTGAAATGTATAACTGTTATCATGTGATTAATTTCATAATCTGTTCTTAGTTTTATTCCATTCATATCTTTCTCATAAGGAAATAATTATATTGCATATCATTTTTTGAAATATTTAATGGGTAATGGGAAGCATAAGAAAATTTATTTGATTTTTTTTCCACTGCATACTTTGATGCTTACCACTCCAAATCAAACATGGCCTAGCGACTAGTTCATAACAGTTGGTAAATATCGTAATTGGTATTCATAGTGGCTTATTTATTTTCATTTACGCTTTTCAATCGTACTTGGTTATTTGCGTCCTACAAGAGCTATAGCTCACCGGGCGGCATTACACAGTTTATCATACGCTCGCTTTTCATAATTCAATGCAACGATTGCTGAATTAATTACATTAAAATTTGCACCTGCATTGCCTTCTGCTGCAAAACACGGCACCAGGCGGAGGCAAACAAAAAACACTCAAACAGCAGTCTAACCATAACGAATCGATTCAATTAGTGCGCAAACGGCGAAAGGGGCATTGGTCGGTGTAATTTACGCTCGTCGCTCGTTCCGGTGGCTGTTGATGGTTGTTAGTAATCGCTTTATTACGCAAAGCAGATCCTGTTGAAGCTAGCGTGGGATGCCAGTCGTCGGTAGCATTCCACTGTCGGTAGCATAGCATGAAGGAATCCAGCACTCGCTCGACGGTGTGTTAATTGAAGGCGCGGATGTTGTTTCGTTTGTTCCTGCCCGTAAGCTGGAAGTTATTTTGCCCCGTTCACCAGCGTAGCTGTCGGAAAAGGAAAATGAGAGGCAAAAAGTGGCTCACTTCACCCATCGGATGCGTTGCATAGTGAACTGAATCGTGGCAAAAAAGTAGATGAAATCTTTTGACTTCATCCAGCTACGGCTGAGCTGCATCGAGCATCCGACTCCCGGTTTCATCGCATCAGCACCGATCATCGTTAATACGCTGGCTTCTCTGGGAACAGCCACTGTGGAGCGTTCACGGCTTTACACTGACACCCATTTGGAACAAAAGCCTCACGGTTTCACTCTCCCTTACCCGGGTACAGGGCAGACGGCAATGCGCACTTCAGCATAACACTCCATAATTCATCCCCTTTGGTGCTAGTCGGCAAGCGCTAGGGCCGGGGATGGCAAAAAAGGGCGCAGATATAGGCGCAAGGAAATCCTATTAAACTTTTCGCCATAAATATGAATTAATGCATGGAAATTCAACAAATTCATTTGCCATTTTGCGTTTTCCATTTGAACTGCTACGCCCAGAGCGAACCTCAAATGGCATCGGTTTGTGGCTCTGGTTCGTTCCCGCGGGCACCTTCCCTGCTGGGATTTGCCAGTGAAAGGCTGCACCACCAGCCCAAGCCGTACAGGGTGCTATCTGCGAAGAGTTCGGAATTATTGGAGTGAGAAAATCGAAGCTTTCATAAGAATCGACACGCTCGACGGTCTGGTCTGATGGAGGCGCCTGGTACCGCACGGGATAGGGGTGTGAAAATGAAACTTATATCTTACGCCACACCCGCTCCACTCGTTAAGCACCATGGCTTCGACCGGATTGGGAGCGTTTTTACTCGTGCGTGTGAGAGAGAAGGCACATTTAGTTTGGCGGTGCGGTTTACGTTTGCCATGGTAAATGCAGCACGGCTTGTTCTATGCCCGGTTAGTTCGACATTTGTAAGCTCCTAGGGAAACGGTTACGCAATCTTCGCCAGTGCATCGGGATTGGTACATCCCGGGCTGGATTCGCTCATGCTGACTACCATTTCACGCGAGTGCACATTCGTTGGCATAAAATGTGGCAGCCCGTGCTGGTGGTTTTTCCACGTAAGCAACCATCACTCGGTGGGAAATTCATTCCATTCAGACGAAAAACAAATATTAATTGCTCACTTGCTAACAAATGAAACCTCATCTGAGAACGGCAAGGGTTAGAGGTGTACGATAGTGTAAAACTGGATGATTCGTGAAACACATTTGTATCCACGTTACATATCACCATGTAATCATATGCAAGTTGCGCATTTTATTAAGCAGATGATGCGCACTGAATTCACTTACCATAAACCTATCACTGAATTCGCCCGCCCTCTAGTTGATGAATTTTATATTGAATTTGCATTAATCTGCAGCGATTTGTAGTTCTTTGGTTCGATAGATGTGCTTTAAGTAATGACCTAATCGAGCACATTTTACATCGCTTAACCTGGATTAAAATCGAATTTCTAGCTTCCATTACCCCACATGCGCCACAGCTGACAAACGGCAGGTAAAAATGCAATGCAACGAATCGCTAGCTGAAGCTGCAATCAAGATTGATTCACTGCAATTCAATTACGGCTCGTCCAATCTCCAATCACACCCAACTCGATCTCCGGGCCGCGAGATATCGAGTTTTGTCGAGCAGGGCTACCTTTTTTTTATGCAGCCATTGTGTCTACGTCCCGTTTTAATGAACGCTCCAGCTGGCCGGCAACAATCGCGCACGAGATCAATATCCGTGCCAAGTGCGGGCGGGTCGGTGTTTTTATTTCACCGGCCAGCAAAACTCACTGCGACAAATGTTATCCATTCCGGTCCGTGGCCTTGTTCTGTCCCGCTCGTCAACTGTTATTTGATTTATTTTATTTTATGTTTACCTGGATATGTTTTTACGGGTTTCTTTTGCCCGCGCACGTCTCGCATGGCGTGGCCAGCGTGTTATGAATATGATTAAACACGACGCAGGTTCCGCACGGGCGCCATATGTTTGCACTCGGGGGTTAAGCGAAAACGCGAAACGGCGATAGAGAGAGAGAGAGAGAGAGAGAGAGAGAGAGAGAGAGAGCGAGAAAGAGGGCAGAAGGGCGGATGGGGCATATAAAAAAAGACATTGTACGCAGAAAGTTACTTCCCTTGCGAAATAATATCAGACCGTCAGACGGGGTCAGACGAACGAGCGGTGCGCGACACAAAAAAAGCGGGAAAATCAAAAACAAATAAAAGTAAAATGTCACCTCCGAGCGAATAGTCGGAGCGTGAAAATGAGATAAAGTGCCAGGGCTGGCGTGGTTGGGTCGGGAAACTAAACCACTACCAATGCACCAGGCCACGCTGGACCCGCCACGGTGGGTCGGTGGTGGCGAGAATGCATTTGCAAATAAACACACGAATTTCCCCGCAGACAAAAAAATCCCTTCCATCCACACAAACAAAGCCGTTCCTCGTGCGCACTGTTGCACTAGCTTTGGGTATGTGTGTGTTTGGTTGTTTGTTACATTTTTTCTCAATTTATTTCATCCCTGCGCCACGTCACGGGTGAAACGATAAATTCATTCCGGTGGGCTCGCGGCAAAGCTCGGCCGGCTTGGCGAGAAAACCCCAAAAACCATGCCGAAAACCAGTGCCCGAGCTTCATCATGGTGAGCAATTTTGAATATTTTATTGGATTTATTTTCGCTTCCACGGTTCGTCTGGCACGAGGCCCAGGGCAGGGGCAGAAAACCGGCGAAATTAGAATGCGCACCGCCACCGGCAGGGCAAGAAGCGCCATGAAAGATGAATGGGCTCTAAAGTGTTTTAAAACTTTGCCGAAACCATGCACGGCATTAAAGTTGCAGATAGGTGCCGGGCCCCTAATCGTGCAGCTGCACCGGTCCGGGAAGGGTTCGCGGCCGGGTGCGTTGCTTTTTCATTTTTACGCCAAACGGCAGTATGGCGCTTTTACAGTGGCACTGTCGAGTGCACTAGGGTTAAATTTGTTGATCTTTTGGCAGCATCGCACACCCATTTTCTTGCGATGAGCACTAGCACGTGAACACGTGTTCAGGTCTCACGAAATGCGGCTTTTTTTTTGGGGTTTTGGGCGAATTGAATTTGATAATGCGACATACGGTCTGGTCCTTTTTTAAGAGCTGCATGAAACCTCCTGGCAAACGGGGTGAGATGAAGCTCGATTAAGCAAGCAAGAACTTTTCGTCCAGTTTCCAAATTACTGTGCTGTTTCTCCTCAGACGAGTGCATAAAATCGCACGAGCATCTGGTCCGAATTTCTTCATCTGTCGCCGTAAAGAACGCATCATTAAAGGTACATTGATATGAAAATTAAAACTCAAGAAAATTTCATACCCTACACGTGCGATGCAGTGCAGGAAAATCTTAACACCTGCGATAAGTCTGCCAAACTGGAGCTTAAGCAGCACATCCAGAGATCAAAAGCTCTCCATGCACAAGTAATGGACGTTACTTGAAAACCAGCGAAATCCTGTGAGATACTTTTAAGCGGAAGCTGCTTGGAAGGAATTTTTGAATTCAGCCATTTCAACTGTGTCTTCGAGCGATTCAATCTCATAGCTTCCTGTCTTTCTCTCTCTGTGCCTGTGTTCTTGATAATTGGTCCTATTTGCGCTTCTGGACCGAAGGATGCCGTAGAGATTCGGGGTTTTATTACCACATTAGTTTTTATTCTCATGATCCCGCTACTTGTTGACCTTTCCGTAACGGCTGCAAAAATGCACCGACAACACAAAATCGATCTGACTCGCAGGAGCTAATCCTCTGCTCTCAGAGGTTTCATTGTGCCTCCTTGCATGGCTGATGGCTTCATCTGGCTATCGCTTGTATTAATCCTAACGAGATAATTGCGACAGTATTAGTAGGCCATGTATAGGCGCTTGAACGTTGCCGTAAACCGTGGAGTCATTTCCGTGAACGTGTAACGTGCAGTTTTGGTCGACGATGGTGAGATTTAAATAAAACACGAACTATAAAACCATCTGACTCGTGGAGAATTTTGACAAAGAAGTCACGGTACCAACCGCTTTCGGATGCACTAACGGAATTTGCACATAAGCTTTCGATCTTCATTTTGCTACCCCATTTTAAAACGTGTAATTACACGAAGAGTAGCTTCTCGTTGCATCCAGAGCTGCGCGGTTGAGAAAATCTCACCATTTTGACGGATGCATTTTGTGGAAAAAACGCCAATTTTTCTTTTACCAAGCTTAAGTGATGGATGGCGGTAACGACCTGTTGCAGAGTGATGGATTGACGAATGAGCACTGAAGGTACTACGAAATGGCTCGTCACCTCCATCGTCTGTTCGTAAATATACGTAGCATTTCTCAATGCCAGGCAAGAGAACATAGCATTCTGCGTTAGTAGTTCCGTGCAGTTAATTGAAGCTTTGAAGATTGAAATATATGAATGAGTATAATACTACATTTAAATAAGCGATAAGACTCCAATGTTCCTACTTCATCGTTTGTTCCGGCTTGAACTATCGCAGAACTGCGTACTATCCACATTTCCTATGCTTAAAAAACTACCATTTCCTATGCTTGAAAAACTTTCTACATTTCCTAGTATCCGGTTTGTACGGAAGGTGATTTTCCGCTCGAATCTGGTTGATTCTTCGACAAAAGGGAAGCAAAAACTTCCTAATAAAAGTTTATCGGGTCTTGTTCATTACTGACCGTCCGCACTGTCCCATCGATTGGTATAATGCTTGCTGTGGCCATTTTCGTATCGTCGAAACGAGTCACGTCCGTACTGTCGTCGTTGCTGTGTGGTTTTTTGCAGCGTCTGTGTATTGTCATTGGGGCATAAAAAATGTAGAAGGCCAAGCGAAAAACAAATACGAGCAAACTATTGGGTACGGGCCGGTTTAAAAATGAAGCATGATGTTCAAAATTAAAACGGCTACTCAAACTAATTGCTCACGTGTGGTTTTGAACGAGGGTTCATGTATCCGTGTACTGGCATGTCGAACGGACAACTTCGTGTCGTTCCTGTTAAAGGTGCCGTGTGGCAGATGTTGGAGTTAAAATACCGTCACCCGTTTTATGTTTTGTAACGACAAAACAGAAGCCCAAGCATGTACGTAACGGTAAACGAGATTTCAAATAGCCTTTATACCGGAAAATTGCTGCCTGCTGCTGCTTATATACTTCAGCGTTTTCGAGGAATGGATGCGCGGTGTTCGGCAAAATTTTGCAATCCATCAATCGGACTGAATCATGGAGGCGAATGTATTATTCGATGCTGAGGTTCGAACTATCTTCTCGCGCACGCTTATCCCCTCAGGGAGGAAAGAAAACGCGTTCGCTTATCACAACACATAGCCGCTCGGATCGAATGTTTTAAAACAACACCACTTGGAACGGCCCTCGGGTGGTAAGCGCGTTCTCCGCTTCACGGATATGCCAGGAAACCCGATCAGAGCGTTCGGTTGGGCGTTTTCTTTGCCACGGTCCTTTTTAGCCTCGACCCTCGTCGATTTCTGACCCTCATCCCCATAGTGGGTGGGATAGCAAAACAGAGAACTTTGGAAATGAGCAAGGAACGAGTGGTAGAGCAAGAGAGCCTTGGATCGTGAGAGCATAAATCGTCGAAAGGATGCTCAACTGCTCGAAAACATCATACGTTAGCTCTCGTGTGGAACTTTTCGATAGAGGCAGATAAATCGACACGTGTACCCATAAACCAGACCGCCACAATCAGCCCACCAGCTGGGGGCTAATTAATAAATGGCACCGTAAAAATGCGTCCCACCGGCGATTATGGTTGATGCTGTGTATCCCAACCGTTGCATAACTTGCTCATGGGCCGATCGGCATAAAAAGTGGAGGGCAAGATAAACGAATCAATTCGCAACGGCCGCACTTGACCGCGGGCGCCAGTGTCTCGCGGGGTGCCACTGGGAAATGGCCAAATTAATTAACTCAAGTACTCGGATTCCGCCTTCCGTGAAACCTTCCCACCGCGTACTTCGAAGTCAAACAACAACTCATTTTTGGCCCTACTCCGCCAGGGGGCGCTTCGGCGATGGACCGTACAGGTTTTGGGGGGTGCCGAGGAAAAACAATTTTTCAATTAAGCACCCGACCAGCACGGCCCAGCGATTGTTCGTGCTTTCCGTTGAGAATTTGAATTAAAAATACAACGTGTCTCGGAGGTCGGTTCGGGTACGATTGCGCGGTGCGCGTCCAGGGAACCCCACGTGCGTACTTCACCACGTTTATTCCACCCGTTACGAAGGTCAGCAAGCCGACCCGCCAGTAGTGTGAAATGTACGCAATAATAATTTACATCGATACACACGCATCCGCATGTGCGTTCTCGACGTTTGTTGGGTAGAATTCGCTTGCTTCCGGGTTGGGATGCGATGGGCCCCGTGGACGGAAGAGCTCGGTGGTGGAGAAACATCTCACAAAGTGCTTTCCACTTTCCATCATCATGTTGAATTACAATTACTCCCGCTCCCGGCGGGAGATCTCTGTGCATCCGGTTGGGCCACGGTGGGGCCGTCCTCGACCGGACAGAGAAAAATGATCTGTTTGATTAAATATTCAACAAGCTGCATACGGTTGGCCCGATAGCTCACGTTCGTTACCGGAAGACAGATGCCATCCCCTGCCATCGGGCACGCTCGAAGGAAGGTGAATCTTTGCCGTTGCACACGTTGGATTTATTCATCCACCCGTCGTCCTTTCAACCACCCACCAATGTCGGGGAGGGCGATGTGCGGATGGCGTGGAATACATTTCGTGATTGGCACGATCGCTCGACCGCTGGGAGAATGCAAGACACGACTCGCAGAGTCGCTTGTAAGCACCCTCAGTTCCACTGTTAAGCGGGTGATTAATCTCAGCAAAGGTGACGGGATGGACTCGGGCTACCGAAAATTGGCTTGCTAATTGGCGAGGTTCATTATGCATGCCTTTTATTTTCGTCTCGAGCGAGTTCGCAGCGATGCAGCAGCGTGGGTTAGTTGGTTTTGGATTAGAAGAAGCATCACTGTTGAGCTGAAGCAATGCCTGGAAAGTAATTTATGGAATTATGCGTTGCAGCATGTGAACTCTCGTTTATTTCAACCGTGCGTCATCGAACGTTGAGAATGTCCACCTAAGTAAACATATAGGGGTGTACTGCTAGATAACAAACGAAATTCTTGGAAGAAATCGTCAAGGGGTATCAGAAAGCACCTGAGGACCGTTCTGTTAAGTGTTTCGATTCAGCCCTGAACCTTCGCTCAGCCTTTAATATCAACATCAAGCATACACATTTTGCATAAGATACCTACTCAACGTTTTTAAGTATACCTAAGCTGTAAGCTACCATGCGTTTGCTGCTGGACTATACGTGCAGATAGCATTAGTAATCTGATCCGCCTGAAGCTCGCAAAACTGTGGGAAGGAATCTGATACCGAGAAGGAAATTTATTCCCAACAGAAATTGACGATGCCTCTCTCTATATTTACTAGCTTAAGTGCACTTTCAAGAACCTTTCAGATCAATCAGTTTCATTAGAACAAAGAGTGGTCAATGATAAATCTTGATAGAGCAACTTTGCTGACCGTAAGAATGGCGTTTCAGACGGTTTTGTCCAACGCATTATTGGTGCTGTTTTATAGCTGGTTATGCAAATAAATCAATTACGCATGAAAGGTATGTACTTGACTAACAGGATATACAAATAAAGTTATTCAAAACATCACTTTACTTCCATGATGCTTTTAAAATGTTTTCTTGAATTATTTTCCTGCTATTAAAATCCTGCAATGTATGGTACACTACAATTTTCTTATGCGAGGATTTATTTTCCATTTGCAATTTTTACACCGACAACAGCTCGATGGATCCTGAACGTTTATGTCCGAACGACTAACCGGCATGTGTTTTCGGTATAATTTGTTCACCCTCTTCGAGATGAGCTCTAGTCGGCTTGGGGAGGCACACAAAAAAAATGCTAAAATAAACCCTCTCACCCCGGTAACCAGCCGTTTCCGGATGGTGGGCCTTATATATCGCCGGTGTCAGCGGAATTTATTGTCTCAATCGGAAATCGGAAGTAGCCTGGCCGGCTTAGCGCCGGTTCCAATATCGAATTCAAAGAATCCGCTCCCGAAGAGATTGATGGAGATCATTTGCATTGATTGCCTGGACGCCCGAGGCTGCAGCCTCCGGGGTGGGTTACTTTCGGCGACGCGGACCGGTTCGCTTGTTCCGGTGGGCTGTGGCACGGATCGATGGGATGAAAAAAGGATCCACCTACCCATTGCTGTCGTTGGCGTTCTCGATGGTCTGCCTGAGGCGGTTCGCAGCCGAGGTAACCGTAATGTCCGCGAAGCGCTCCGGTGGATGTGCTCTGGTGTTGCAGCCGGCAGTCCAACTGATCGATAAATTAGATAGAAGCAAAGGGGTCGCAATAATTTAATGCGTTCGAGCTACGTAAACAAATGCCGTATTGATGACGATTTTATCGCGTGTTCGCCGAGTGCTGCAGTAGTTTTATCTATGATGAAACTTAACCCAGCTCACGCTGAGGCACTGTGGCGAAACATTCCAATTGTCCGTTTGCTCTTTTAGCGGAAATAATCGACTGGTTGCATTAGAAAACAACTAAACTATGGCTACTTTCATTATGGCTTTACTTCATGATTGAACTCACTCTCATCGGTGTAACCGTGGAACACAATTCTAAATTAATTTCAAGCACAATCAAATTCAATTGAACAAACATCCTTTAAGCGCGCACTATAACCATTTCTTTTTAAATTGCAGTGTTCTGATACATTTGCACCATGGCCTATAAACGTACCCATAACTATAACATTGTAACGCTGTCTGCTCTTGTTGGAATTATAAGCACGTGATGATAAAGCTGATTACTCTCAGCACCTCCAACAATTAAACGCGATAGTGTTTTACGCCTACCGAATGCATCTCGGGGGATTTCGGACGTTTTATTTTGTTTTCGTTCAGAGGATTATCCACCAGTCGTACTGCAACGCGCTGTAAAACAATATTACCCAATTCGAGTTTTCGAAGCAGGCGGCGTTGCAATACCACCACAAAATAAATGGGCTCCTGGGTGGAGCTCTGGGGACGGCAGTTACAGAGATTAAGCCTGCTTGTCAAACAGCGGCTCACCTACGGCTACTGCCATTAAAACCAGTTCATTACCAGCCCACACGGCGCTTAATTAAGAGATCATGGTTTTCACGTGGTGGAAGCAGAACGTCCACGATGCCTACACGTTGATGAAAACCACCAGGACTCAAAAACAGGACTGTGATAGTTCGGATAGGATGCTTTGCGTAAACTCTCCGTTGCCGTCGGCTATAATTAATGCAAACTGTGCGTTATGAAAGCGATCGTTGTATTGAAATTGCGCCCGGTACAAAACAAACCATTCGTTTTCGAAGGATTTCAGGCTTGCGCGGATATTATTTCTAATGGGAAATTTGAGCTCAAAACATCGGTTGCCGGTTGCTATTCCACGAGTTACACCATACTAAGTAACATTCCTAACATCGTTGAGCTTTCCACAGCTGCTACTGTCCTGGTTGACGATTTCATTACGCTCAAATACAACTTTTGGTCATCCTTTTTAGCTGCGCAATGCTCGATCATTATCGGCTGCCAAACCATAGCTGCTACGGACTAGCGTTGGTTATTCAAAGTTTTAATAACATTCCGAAAATTTGTCTCCCTTTAGCGTCTATCGAAGCAGGACATGCTCGACTAAACGGACCACTAATAGAGAGAGAGAGAGAGAGAGAGAGAGAGAGAGAAAATCGAAACTATATGTGTTAGGAAACCGGACTGCCAGTGGAAAGTCTGTAATGAATTTATATCGCGTAGTGTTGTCAGCGTGTCACATTTGAGAGGCGCTTTTTTGCATTTTAGGAAAATGTTATGTTGCAGTAATCACTTCAGTTGTGCTTGACATTTTTAGGAAAGCTCGTCAGGCTTGGAAAATGATGTATTTTCAAGCATCCATGCTGTATAAAAGAGAAATGTGGCGCTTGTCGAAAAGTCCTTAGTGTTATTAATCAATTGGAGTTTTCAGTATGCGGGCAGGTGTTCGTATTTTCGCAAAAACAGAAATATAGCATTAGCATATGAAACGCAATGGAATGGAACATACCACACACTTTCAATGACCATACGGCCATGCCATCATGCGAAGTTTAAAACAGAAAACCCTTTATTGAAGAGATGTTAAAGTTCATTTCTTAAATGTGCTATTTTCCATGTAAATCGTTGCCTGCCCATGTAAATCGTTGTTGCATTATCGACTGGTACGGTCTCCAATGACATCCTTAACTATCCGGAAGCCAGTGATAGCTCAAATTGCTTTGGTATTTGCGGGGACATGCCGGCATCATTGTTCGTGGCAAAGCTCGATTATCGCGAACCATTCAGCGTCTTATTATTCAAAGGCATTGCTGACGACACCTGCCATCGATGGCTCATAACGCCCCGTAGCCAATGCTTTGCGGCAGTAGAGTTGCGGGATCTAATTCAAGTGTTTCGCGTTTCGAAACATTCCCGGTTCGAGTGTTGCCACTAGAACACCGATGCTACGCATGCACATCGGTTCCATTCGGATGAGTTTCTTGTGTCCGACTACGGCGGTTGAATGCGCCAAACGGTTTCGCACGGTGAATGCGAATGGAGCACGATGTGCCGCGCAAAGGACGACCAAGTCCTTGTTTGTAAAACTATTTCAATTTGCCTGCTCAGACAACCGGTGTTGCATTCCCGAGTGCCGACAGGAGAGACATTCGAGTGACGGCAACCCGTGGGCAGGGTATCGTCGGTGTGTTCTCTGGATCACTCTAGCTCCAGCTGCACAGCAACCATCTGGCTGTTTTCTCCGATAACCACCCTACTAGCCAAGCTGCTACTCGTTTGCGATACAATACACTGCTGGGCGTCGCCATTGGGCGGTAATGAACTTTGCACAACTGCTCCATTGTAAAGCGCACTCGGATCCAACCTTAAGGGCTACTGAGTCGCAGCACACTGGAACGCACGGCCCCGGAAGCGATCGATACATCCCCGCATGGGAGGATTTCGATTATTCGCATTTGCGTCTACGTGCAACAATGTTTTGTAGGTTCAATGTTAAATGATTAAAATCGCTTCACTATGAAGAGAACTGAATATTTACTCTTGTTTGTTGGGTTGCATTTGCAAACTGCCTTAAATAAGGACATTGAAAGTTAGTATGCTGAGTGCTGACTATTTTGAACGCAAACAAAACCGGAAGCATGTATAACAAGCAAATCAACCACGTAGTAAAAATGTTACCCATTCCGGCACAGATTCTGCCAACCGCATCAATTGATTAGCTATCATCGTTCGATTGAGTACGAAACGCTTTTCGAAGGGTTGCAAAGCCCGCTTGGAAAAGTTTTGTTGACCGAGTACGAAAGTGCCCTTCGGCATTCCCTGTTGCTTGGGAAAATCGAACGGATAGAGGCCAAATGCGCACAATTGCAAATTTTGGGCGCAAAGTAATGCCCCAGGAAAATACGCCTGCCTCTGACAACCAACGCCGCATCTGCACGTCGAACACGTACCCATACGCCGCAAATTGTGGGAGACGATATGATAAACTCACAGCGGCTCACTCTGGTGGTCTGATTGCCTCCCAGGTCTCCCGATTGGGCTCCGTTTCACTGACTCCCGGTCTGGTTCAATAAATGATGAGCCATAGCTTCTTGCCGTTCCGATCAGGGCGGCTGGGTCCGGGTGCGAGCTCGTAGATGAAAGCCCAGCATAAATGGGTTAGTGCGTGTGCCGATAATCCTTTTCTCGCTCGAATGTGAACCGGCAGTCGATGGGGAGCGAGTGGCATTGTACGTGCTGCCAGCAGAACGGCTGGATGGGCAGTTTTTTTTTTCACTGTACTCGATGCGGGATCCGGCCAATTCCGACTGCATTTTGGCTTTGGCTTGGTCTCGGCTTGCAATTATTCAATTGGAGAAAGGAGCGACAAATTTGAGCGAGCAACAATGTGCTGAAACAATATCGACTCCATCCAGTGGGGCGGGAGGATGTTGCGACTCATCACATGTACGGATAGTGCGCAAATTAAGCACCCCTTACGGGCAATCGATGCTAATGCACCCCTGTACGTAGCATTTAGGTTCTCGAACGTTTCCCTGAAGGGGTTTTTGTTGAGCTATGGCATCGAGCTGGCACAAATACAGGCGATTAGGAGGAAGCCACCGCTGGACGTGCAGTGAAACCTTATCATGACGATTTGCTTAGTTGAAAAGTTGAACATTTTGCAGCAGCCAATCATGTGAGCATCGGAACAAGTGATTGATAGTTTTAGAGGCGGCTTTTACTTAGAGTTTCAGCTGCGGATTTGACATTTTCCGTTGAGAAAATAAGTACATTCAGTCGGTTTAGACTCTCTCCTACGTTGGGCTTTCAAATATTATGCGTATCGATTTGTTTGCAGCATACTCTTGAGATAATTATATTGTTAATGCTCAAACGCATCGATATTACAGTACATTCGTGTGAAAACTAGCAAAAATAAAAAGGCCAAAGGGAAACAGGACCAGCAGGATGTGTCCGAAATGATTACCAATGAAGTGGAAACGTGATGGGCATTGTAAGCGGAGGTTTGCGTGCTGTGGTCTGGTGTGTTTTATGTGTTGAGTTTATTTGTCAGTTGTTTAATCGTTATTTTGCTCTTGATTTGCATCATGCATGCGAGATGGATTGTGCGGAATAATTAAAACTGATCAATTATGAGCTGTAGGATATATTTCGTTTGCGATGAGAGTATGGTGGAAATAATGGATTCGGACGTGTGTTGTGAATATAATGGTTTGGATGTCGA
Organism: Anopheles nili; assembly: GCF_943737925.1. Lineage (NCBI taxonomy): Eukaryota > Metazoa > Arthropoda > Insecta > Diptera > Culicidae > Anopheles > Anopheles nili. The sequence goes on along the minus strand of NC_071291.1, from coordinate 6,302,024 downwards.
TTTACCAATTTAACAGCTGCATTTTTACTAATGGTTCGTTATTACCAAACACTAAATGGCATTAGAAAATGTTCGGCTTCGGGTTTAATTAACACCAAACCACACAAAAATGGTTTTGCATTTATTATTTACTCAATTTTGTCCACATCCAGTGTTCGGGTTGTATACGATTGCGAGGAACGTTAGCTCAAGAACACAACCAAGAGATTAGGGGAACTTTTCCGGTACAACCAGCAAACTGCTGGGCGAAAATGATACCGGCTCCCGCCTCTTACGATCCTCTGAGGCAGCGCAATTTTGTGCATTGTTTCGAAACGAGAGACCTAAACCGGTTGTCATGCATGTAGCGTTGGAATTATATAGTTTCGAGATAATTCGTCGCATCCACTTCGATGTCGGAGCAACGGCGACACGAAAAAGGCCTCATATGCCTTTCCAATGCCCCACCGTGGCAGGTTTCAATTGTTATGCCTCACAACAAAGGACTGAGCCAATGAAGCTGGTTGGGTGATATGAGTTGGTAGAACGATGCCAAATTCCAATAGCATTTCTTTTACGCATCTGTGCATGCATTTGCTATCTGACACCGACATGGAGGCGTATAAACCTACCGCGATTGAATGAGAAAGATCTCTTTCCCTTAATTGAAAACAGGATTAAAATGGTGGCCTAAAAAAGTAACATACATCACTGTATCAAGTGTTTCAAACCGTTGCTTTATCATTTTTGGGGCTCTTGAAAGTATGCCAGTTGAATTTATAATGGGCGGTTTTAATTTTAGGGTAGTAAGTTAATTGATTTTTGTTTTGTTTGAATTCAAATACTGAGTTGGAGCTACTTTTCTGTGCACAACAAGCAAAGCACAATTCAAAACAATTGCATCGTGAATGCTTATCGAAAGATCTTTGTATATGCGTTGTGAATGCCTTTCAGGTCGCAATAAAATGCTACAAACAGCTCAGCTTAATTTATTTATAAATTGCTATTGTAGCCAAGAATGAGAATTGTACTGTTGCTCAGAATCGGAAGCATCATCCACTCAATAGTGTATAGTTTACATATAGCTAAACTTAGAAAGCGAGGCTAATACTGAAAATTTTATTTAAATCTATCATCCATTGGACTTGATGAATACCAGTCAGTATGTAGAACATGAAAAAGCTTCATTGAAAATCTACCTAATCATTTATTCACATCGAATGAGTTGTGCACGAGTGCTTCTAGAGAGGAGTTTTGTTTACGACAGGTTTCTAGTTTCAATGGAAATTGTTCATGTTGAATCGAATAGACGTCTAATAAACAACAGAAATATATATTGCTAGGGAAATCATACAGAATCGGCCGATTCGAATTGTTGATTGAATCAAAATACAAATAATTCAATAAATCACACTACCCTCCTACGAATGTCGTGAATTGGCACACCCCGTATTTCATGTAGATTATAAACCAAACTGATTAAAACATGAGTTTTCCTGACTTGTAAAGCAACTAGCAGAAGAAGAGTCTCTTTCATCATGCAAGCTGAACGTTATTTACGCTCATCAGCCAATAGTTTTCGTAGTTTAATGGTTCGACGAACGCGCCAAAAGTTTGACCAAAAATTTAGTTGTAACTTCCTTGACGCACCACACAGCAGTTTGTACGTTCACCGATTACCCGAGTTTCCGGTGGTTTCCGGCACCGTGGCTAGAGCGTCGGTACTGATCGAAAGTTGTTTCACAAACGATGACACGCTGGCAAGTTTTACCGTCACCGTTTTGTCATTTACCGACGACGTAGGCGAATGTCTCAATCTCTTACGCCAGTCACATAGTTTTCTTGGCTGATTCGTGCATGGTTCGAGTGGTGGTGAAGTGAATCACACACTATGCTTCCGTTGCAGCTCTTCCCGGCGGCGAAACGCATCAAGCGCGTAAAACTCCGGCATCTAAACGTGTTGCATTCTGTAAGCATGTAATGGGACTTTTTCTGCTATTTGCATTTGAGTGTAAGTTTTAACTAGCAGCAAACGGGTGCAGCAACCGTGCAACACAAAAAGGGAGCGAAAGTAAGATAATGTTGAAGCGCAAGGAAGAGCTAAAATGGAGGTAAAATGAACAACGACCATCAGCTCGCGCTGGGATGGGGCGAAAAGTTTGCCCAGTGTTGATACAGGAGATTAGTTGCGATCAGATAATTGTTTGAAAACGGTCAGCACCGACGAACGGCCATCGTTTGGAGGTGCATCGTCCGAGGAAAACCCTGCGGTGCTCGCAGCGTCCTGTAAACTTCTCGAATTTATCTTCAAAGGCAACACATTTCGTGTGAAGCGGTTCTGCCTTGCGATCGTTATTGTGCTGGATGTTGTGTAAGGTTTAGCGAGGGTCGCCAGACGCAGTGCAACGGAGAATTGTGCACGGGTTCGTTTGCGTTCACCTGGTGGCTCTGTGTAAACTCCGTATATGTTTGATTTAGCCAATGAAACTCACCACGTGGATTAGCGTAAAACAACGGCGTATCCCTTCGCTAGGGCTGTACATGTTTAAATGCTAGGGGTGTAATTTTATTTTAAACTGACCAAACAAGCCAAAAACTGTTTTCATGCATGATGGTGGAATCCCTATCAATACAATACGTTATAAAACGTCTACACATCTGTATGGCTCTCATTTTCCAATCATACGGATTGGATGTTCAAATATGCCAAAAAGTTTTCAGCGAACAACCTAGATTTCATGACAATCGGTAGAATGTTACGAGGAAAACTCGTTCCGCGTTGAGGATGAGTGAAACCTTTAGAGAAAGAATCTCCCAAGAAGCCATACTATTCCAGCGCACATATTTCCTCCGTATGAACATTCATCTTTAGCGACCGCGAAAAAAGTTCCACCCACGTAATCGTGCGCTTCTTGTAGACAAATCGTTATCTTACGAAATTTAAATTCCTGATAAACCCGTTCGGTATCTCACTTGCACTTGAGAAAAGATAAGTTTAAAAAAATATGGTACGTGGAACAAGACGACAATGTAATGCAGATCACGGTGGCTTCGTGGCATGATGCATTCCGATTGCCCTGTCAGCTTTGCGTTAAAAGCGGAAGGAAAGTCCCAGTTTTTCTGCTATCTCGTACAATTTCGAGGTCTGCAAAATTTGTGTAAAGACGAAACGTGAGAAAAAAAATTCCACTGCACAGATTGTAGTGAGCGGATGGTGGAGGTTGGCTCAAGCAGCAAACTCGTGGGAAATTGGAGACAGAACGAGACGGAGACAAAATAGAGGACCCTCGACCACGTGGTACCAATGAAGGTGGCCGTACGTGACTAGTGATGTACTACGAACCCAAACGGCTGGCATTTGGCTGAGCTCATTTTCGTTTCTGGTCACACGCAATGTTAGCTAAATTGAGTGTTGAACGGGACCGCCGGTAAGGGAGAAAACTTTTTCACAAATCTTCAAATTAGATTGCATTAGACGCGGGTTACGGTGATGGCGAAGGAAACGCGCGAGTGCATCGCTGGCCGCATCTTCATCATCGATGAGTTCAAGATGGTCGTGTAAGAGAACCTTGCTACATGGTATCGACTTGGTTGAAACTAATGCATTTCGGATGAGCTGTCCCGAGCGGGGTTAGACAGCGGAAAGGCTAACTTTCACGCCCTGGCTAACCCTATACTACTGGGTACGATGTATACTGAGAGAACCCCTAAAGTGGACTACTCCGCTAGAAGTGAGGAATCCAGGACGCCGCATGCTTGACCAAACTGCGCCAACCGGTAAGGCAAATAAATAAGGAAAAACAGGAAGCAACAAAAAGCGATCCCTCACTCGCCCACCGTCAATGAGGCCGATGAGGGCGCGGGCTTTAATTAAAGAACCTGGCTAAAGTTTCCTCTCGTAACGCGCCATAGCGGCGCGTCGGTCGTGTGCAAGGATTATCTTGTTTTGAGTTTTCGCGTCAATTAAATTAGGAAAAGTTTCTCCTTCATTCGCGCGACGAATCGCGCGAACCATCGCTCAATCGAGTCGCCCTGGCGTCGCTCGGTTTAATTTCAAAAGAAACACTCTGCTCTGGAAAACGTTGGGAGAAAATGCAGGGGAGATGAGAGAAAGTTGGCAAAAAAGAATCCCACAGCATTTTCTCTCTATTCTACCCATCTAGCTGCTCGTTGCGACGCGTGTCTCTTTGTGTGAGGTTTTTTTTATTCTTTTACGCCACCTCGCGAGTGCCTGATAAGACGCTGCCTGATTACAGTGTTTCGAAACGTTTACTATAATGCGCCACCGGGATCTTTACGGCTCGTTCTATTAAACTAATGTTATTAGTTAGGTAAGCATAAATAAATGTTTCGCTACGGAGCAGGGTAGATGGGTGGATGATCATTTTAATGAAATTAATGCCCTTGATGGGAAATTAACACCCAAGATGAGTAGCGCTCAAATTTTTCTTTTCAAGAGTTTGTATAATTTAAGTGCATTAAATTGGTTTTTTAATTTAGAAAATAATTCCCAGCCATACCGTTTCATGCATTTTCCATATAATGCTGATAAAATCACTCAAACTAAGACATTTGATTATCCCGGGTTTGTTTTTCTATTAGTTTTTTTTTTTGCCAAAAGGGATCCGTGAGATCAAAGTGAAATGCCCCGTTTATGCGAGCCGGTGAAGCCACACCGCAACGCGTCACACGTTGTGCAGAATTCATAACTCATGCGAAACGAAAGGGCAGCCGAAAGAGATCGGATTCATTCGGAAATATTGCCTTTGAAATGCACTCTACCGTAACATGGTGCATCTCGGTAGCAATCCCTTCCGTTCAGGATGCCTGTATTCCACGATCCCGGACGGAAATAGTAGGGATAACGCCCTGCTTTTTCGATCCGGAAATGTTTACATATTGCTCATTTCGACAAGAATCTTGAAGGGCATTAAGCATTGAATCGAGTGGGCACTACAGTGCACTATTTAGTGAACTGTGCTGTAAAAATTACCACTGCCTTATCATAGGTACACCTGAGTATGGGTAGTATGCAGCAATACAAAAATATGTACATTATCGTATGTAAATCCATTGATGTAATTTACACACAATCGGAAACACCAGCTCGCTAATAATGGTGAACATCGGGTTGACATATAAATATGACCACGAGTGTATACGGTAGATGGTGTGAAATTATGGATAGCAACTATTTGCACAGCAAAATTAATTTATGAACCCAAAAACACCTACTCGTTTCGTGGATAGTGAAATTCAATTACAAAATGCTCGGAATGCGCGCCTGTCAATATTATGTAAGGATTCATTAATTTATGTGCAGAAACGCTATGAGAATAAAACAGAATTGATCCATTGCGAATGGATTATTTGCTGTTGTTTTCAGGGAAATAACATAATGCTTCAGCTTCCATCTTCATAGAATGCTACAATTTATATCTGATTTTTTAATGTTTGCTTTAACTTAAATAATTTCGTAGTACACAACACAATGATTTCAAAAGAAATTAAGGAATTTAGAGTATTTTAGGTAGGGAACACAGCAGCAGCAGTTCTAATAAAACCGATTTCAATTCGAACCCTGCTGCCAAAATGGAAAATAAAATACCAATCCATCAGAAGCTGCAGTTCAGGAGTAGCGCTGGATCCACCCAACCAGTGGTGTGAATTAATGGTTCGGTCCACCGAAGCATACATGGACCGCAATTATCACTTAATCACGGCTTGGCGGTCTTCCCGCCAGGCAGCACGTCAGGACCGTCATGCCATCAAACAACGAATCCCACCGCCCGTTAAATATTGTGTTGCATGCTGATGAAAAGATTATCCGGATTTTAACTTGCTCAACAAGTTCCGTCGATTTTTGCACGGCATTTGAATAATTTCTCCGATTCCGCCCATCTTTCGCGCCCCGAACGTTCGGCCGCACGACCTTCCCATCCGGGTGCTCGAAGTCATCTCGCTTTAATTATGGAATAAATTTAAATAAATTGCCCAATGCGTGTGGAATGCGAGCGAATCCACCACCCCATGACACTTCACGGTGGTGCCGACGGTCAAAACTTCGCCCGCGCACCGCGTACACGGCTCGGAACTTCATTACGACAGGTCCTCCGGGTGGGTGGATGGGCGGTGCTCGGTGGAACTGGCCCGAAAAAGATATATTGCTTAAGTTAATTGTTGGCAAATTATTCTGTAAGCATTTGCTTTAATTTCTCGCTCGGGCACGGCCACCGCTGGCTGGGCCATGCCTGGGCCGTGCGAATGTTTGACCCGACTGGGTGGTGTCCTTTTTGTGGTGGGTGTGCGGGGATAGACAACCTCCAACCGTAGATCACCGGTACCGGTATGTGTGTGCGAGCGTTCGCAGAAGTTCTATAGGCAATATTCATTAGTATACGTTTCCCTGGGCAACGCGTGCGCTTGTGGTTCTTGTTCGGTGCTTAAATTTACATTTTGTTTACGCCACACTGCCGGGAAATCTGTTCTGTGAAAGTGATGTCTAGATTTCAACAAAACAAGACTTTTCCAGCTTTCCGCCTCCATTTTCTTCTTTCCGTTGGCCTTCGGTTTCCCGTCGAGGGTGGCAGAGGAAACCAACCCGAAGGCTCCCATACGATGTTTTAAATATTTTAGCATCAGAATGTAGCAAAAATATGCACGCCGTGACCGTGGCCAACCCCGGGATGGGCTCAGCGGCGAGATGTGCCACCCCCGTGCTGTAACCTTCTCCGCGCGCCAGTTCCTGGTTGGGGCATTAATAATGTACACCTTTCGCTCCCATCGGAAGTAAATAGAAATATTTAAAGGCAACGGCGTGTGTACGTCTGCCCAGTCGCCTTCCTGCGGCTATCTTTCTTTAGTTTAGCTGGGTCCAATCGCAAGGTCGCACTGGCCAGGCTAACGGAGAGAGTTTCAAAGTACGGCTACCAAACGGATCGGAGAGGAAAATCAAACAAACCTGCCCCAAAAAACTTCCACCCAATTCTTGGCCGTGACACCGTGCCGTCGCCGGCTGCTGTCCGAGAGGTTTGACTTGTGTTTTTAGGCTATTCTGTGTGTGTTTTTTTTTGTCGTTCTCCCTCTTTTCCTGGGGAATAGAGCTGGCATCGATAGCAGGGGATGAATAAATTACCGAAATTATGCTCCCCCAAAATCCCCAGCGTTCGGAAAGCGGACGGTTAAAGAGAAAGCAAAATCTCAAGATACAAACTCACACGCGTGCGGATTTTGGCCGGGGAAAAGTGGACCGGGAAATTCACCGTATCCTTTGAATTCTGGGAATACCGGTCTAAAGTAAAAAATAGAAAAAAAAGCGGTGCAAAAAAATGGTCGTGCTATTTGCGCCGCAAAATTTCACCGTGTTACGATTTCATAATCGGCTTTCTAAGTCAGGTGGGATGCAAAGTTGCCCACTCGACAGGCAGGAGAGCTAGTGGGCGATGGGGCAGGTCCGAAAGGAACGGTGGGATGCGGCAGAAAACCAGAAAGCTCGGTCTACCCTTGGGAAACCGCGAGTGTTCGTTCCGATAATGAGAAAAATGATTATATAATAAGGAGGAAAGATACACAACTGTTCCGCAATGGCCGAGTGGAACCGTGCAACCGAGGGACACAGATTTTGCAGTTTTATTTTGGTACAGCTGGCAGCTCGGTTTATCATCGAGTGAGTGAGAAAGAGAGAGAGAAAGAGAAAGTGAAATGCCTAATCATGTTTATCGATGTTGGTACATTTTGTTTTCGCTTCGGCTGACCAGAAAGCCCAGCTGGCGCGGGAGTATCAAAGACGCCAAATTTAGACGCGTTTGGCTAGCGTTAGACTTGCTCTGATTAATCAACATGGATTTCCATCCCACCATGGCGATGTCCTGCGAGCGTGCCTAACGTTGTTGATATGGTGCGATCTTCACCTGGAACGGCACGCACATTCCGGAGCCTAGCGAATGCGAAGTCTATAACGTCTAATTAATCATAAATTAGATGAAAATTGCGTTAAATACTGCCTTTCGCTGGCTGTGGGTGGGCCTGGGCGTATAAACACATCACTGCAAACGCGTGCAAGAGGCGGATCTGGCTGGCCGGGCCACGACCGGGACGCTTCCGGTGAGCGGTTCGCAGCCGGAACGCGGAGTCGAAATTTATGCTCTGTACTCGGCAACGGCTCTTTTCGAAGCCAAAGCTGCGCACCCGCGACAGCTAAACCTTCGCGACGATACGTTTAATAACGGGGAGGGCTTTTATGAAAATTTATATTGATAACGATAACAGGCCCACTTAAGGGTGTCTTTGCAGGTCGGCCAGCAGAGCCAGGTTTCTCGCGACATTCGATGGTGAAGCGTAGTCACTTAAGTTAATGTGTGTTGGCAGGATAATTGCTTAATTTGCGGTTGAGTTATTGGGTACGAAAGCTTAGGTGGCGCATCGATGCTGTTGTAGATTGTGTAACGAATACGTCATGCGTAGGATAATTGATTGGAAGACTGAAAAAAAATCGTTTTTCGTTACTCAGATGCTTGGGGTCAAAATAAGTAAAAGGCATATCATCATACCGTATACCATACCGTTTTAATTCCTTTTAGAGTCTGATGAAATGCATGCTTATGGACAAAAGATTATGTGTAATAATGTCCACTGCGGATCTTTTGAGTAATACATATGAAAAAAATATGGAACATATAATGTTGATAGCAAAAGTACACTTTGATATTGAAAACAGTTGGTACCATTAGATAATGGAAATCATACTAAGGTTGCCTGGAGCAAACGAATCAACAAGAAGAGCATTAATTAGCTAATTGCAAACGTTACAATCAAAGTTTTTTCTTCCAGCAATCCGAGTTTTTTCTTACACATTCTCTTCCTCTTTGTCTTTTGATCTCTGTTTATATTTTCTGTCCTTTCCTTACCAAGTCAGGTATATCACGTTCATTGCGTATAAGATTAGCTCTTTTTTCCTTTATTTAACAGGATGTTGAGCGTGTTGTCGCTCGTAATATAAAATATTATTCGACTTGCCTAGATGCCATATTTGATTTCCATGCTGAGGCATAAAACATAATATCATGTTCAGGTGACGATCACCAAGATCATATTACGAGTAGTCTATCGTTAGCCTAGCAACATTGATGATTTGCATAAATGAGATACTCAAAGAAAGACAATTAATATGAACCATTTACGTGGATCTCAAACGTTTAATATGTAACATTCCCAGTGCGGTTTACCACGGCAGCAGAAATAACAACAGCCAACATATCGCTATGTAGCCCGACCAGGCACTGCGCTTGGTTGGTAGTAATTACATTGGTTGCGCGATCAATTGTCACTATGCTCTATCCGGTCAGCAAACTTCCTGAGGGTGCTTCGTTACGTTGCAGATAAATTTGCACCGCCTCATGACGGCGTGATTATGCTCCCTGTCTCATCACAGAAGCTCGGTGACCCGCCAGAGCTGGCCTCGGGTATTACGACACCAGCTCGGTCCGGCTTCGAGCAGCAGGCAGGATGGGATCGGAAATCACGTTTTCAAGATTAATCACTCGGCTCCGTGCCTCGGAAGCGAAACCGGGGAAGACTGAGAACCAGGGAACTGACCCCCCGTCGTTACACGGCTACATCTGCCGTGGTGTCCGGAGCAGACTGACCGTGTTTATACTTAACAACAATTAGGTATGCTGCAACAAGGTAAACATTGTTACTAGCCAGTGATGATGACAGCGACCGCGAAGACCACCGGTGCCGGACCGGCGCCACGGTTGCCCTTCAAACAAACTGCGGTTGCGAGACGCGGCCATGTCAGAGAGGTTCTAGCAGGACGAGTCTGACCTGACCAGCCAACGTGGTAATGCGTGCCGCGGACTGGAAATCCGCACCAGGAGACACGAATCTGGCGCTTATCTTCCAAGCCAAAGCCGCTCGGGAGGAAAAACCAGCGCAACGATAATACTGATGGACAGCATCCTTCTTCGTTACCAGCACGGGACACCATCGGGCTCCTGATTCGCGGCACTACGACGCTGCATATTTAATCAAATAGATCATTTCCAGGGCTATCCATTACTGGCATCAGTGCAAACGTTGTGCCAACGATGGCGACGAAGCAGCAGGATAAGCGTGGGTGGTATATATGAGTCGAGATTACAGACAATAGGAAGGTTCTGTATGTCGGCGATGGTCAGTTTAGATCGTGCTTGCAGTTTTCCTTCGGCAGGGCGCACGTGGAAAAGAATAACAAACAACGTGCGATTTTGGTGTGACCGCGATGAAAATGCAAAATTAAGCATATAAATCGCGCTTTCGACCGGACCTGCCGAATCGACAACCGAAAGCATTCGAAGGCTCGTGGCTAACGCGAATAATATTTGGTAAGTGCTGTAGCAACATGTTGCCCAGGCACGAGGGATGTCACAGGGACCAGTAAGCTCCCGAGAAGGTCGGCATTCGGAATCGGATGTTCTCGCTGGTGCCTCGTTTTCTCGAGAGCGATCCCATTTTCCATGTAGTCACCCAGGGAACGAGATATCCATTTAGAGCCGGGCCTTTACGTTGCGATGGCAACGACACGCGTACACCGTTGATTGGAGTAATTGAAAGCGGTGAAAACTTTGCCTCAACCCACCGCCATGGCTCGGCCATGCGAATAGGAGTGTAAAATAATTAGCATCTGAATTTGTGTACCCATGTCCATGTGAAAGCATGCTTTTTAATAAGCGAAACATGGGTGGCGTTTTTGCGGGTAGAGCCGACAGAGAGTACAACCCCAGCCTACGGTTCTCTGCTGACGCAACTCGGAGTTATTCATTTAAAAAAAAGTATTTCAAAATGGAACGGACTAGAATGGAGTACATCCACGAGTATGGGACGCGTTTGTGCTGGTTCGCTCATAGGCCAATCAGCGAACGTAATCTCCATCTGTCATCGCGAACCGGACGGAATCTACACAAATAATTAAGTGAAAATCATCGCCCTTTAATGGGTTTCACGTTTCATGGTGCTCTTTAAAAGCGCCAAGCTCTCTAACCTTTTGCCCCTCGTGGGCTCGAGGGCAGGAGCGCGAAAGCGACCAAACGAAAGCAAAAGATCCATCGCCTAATCCCTCTGGCCGTAAGCCGAAAAGTAACCGCCGGTTCTTAAATGGTGGAGGTTTTTTTTTTGCTCTCTGCAGGGATTTTTTTGGGGTAACGTTTGCCTTTTATTTTGCTATTCCACAATACACTTGGGAGGGAATTCGTGCGAAGACTATTCGTTCGTCGTGCTCTCGTGCGTTGCTCGACTGCAAATGGTGCGAGTTCGAGCAGTTTTAGTAAACGCGGGAGCCGAAGTTCGAGCAGTGATGGTACTCGCGCTCCACAACAAAGCCAGAACATGTGTCTGTAAAAGGTATGCATACGATTCTTCTGTGTGTAACATTTGCAACCAACTAATGCAACTGGTTATGAAGCAGGAAGAACCTTGTTACATGTCAATGCTTCTTTATCACGAATAGTACGATGGTTTCTGCTTTGAGATTTTTAGCTCATCAACTTTAAATACTACTCAAGCTTGTTGTCAAGCTTACATATGCAACTGCTGTTTTAGAGCAGCATATTTGGTATTTTTAAGTACAGTGAAATTATCCCGCACCGGTACCATTTGTGTTAAAATATTTAGCACGCTGTGCGATGTTTGCTTGGATCTTAAGAATCGCATCGTTTCATGTCATTGGGTGGGCAAATAAGTTACTGCCGTTTCGGTTTCCTTTCATATAAATATATGGCATGATAAGCTGAACCAACTAATGTGTACCAATCCAAAAGGAGTAAATAAACTTAGCTCATAATAGCTTCAATTAATCTCTCCTTTTCCGTTTCGAATATTATTTGAATAAGTATGCAGTGATCCTTTCATGTTCTTCCAGGCAATTCGAAGGTACGTTTTAATCAGAGTTATATTATGTATCGAGCTCGCATCATGCATTCAGTTTCATAGGAAAGGTAAGTGCTCTGTTTCAACTTCGCTAGCTTCGACGTTTTTCGCAGTTCGACGATTGAATAGGCCTCAAATTCACAGTAACACCCAACACCCGGACGTCGTCGGAAATCCACTCGACCGGTAGCACATGCGCACTCGCAGATTCCAAAACCACCGAACCGAGCGACCAAACGGCTGGTGCCAGTTCAGTCCCGTGTTATCCTTGACCGCGTTCGCGCTTCTCGCTCGGGAGCACATTCGCTCGACGTCCGATCCGCATGAGCACCCCCCAAGGAGCTGGTGCTGCCTTCCGTTACGCGTCCCATCCGGAGGCTGCTTCCGGATAGTTGCTGCCCCATCGTTGCGACCGTTTCCGCCTGTTTCTCGCTGCGATCACGTGTGTGCGAACGAGACGAACCCGCCTGGTGTGCGTGTACACGAGCGTGCGAGGTGTGCGGTTGTTTGCCTTTCGTTGGTGGGCTGTTTTCCATCACAGCCCGCAGTGATCCTTGCTGGAGCTTTTCCTTCCGGATTTTGCGGAAGCGGGCGTGCCGAAGATAACGCACCCAAGAGCGAGCGAGCGAAAGAATGTGTTTGGGAAAAAAAGTTGTAACAAAATGTGACAGCTCGCACTATCGCTGATGCCATCGGAACGCGCCCCAATGTCAACAAACTGCTTCGTGGTGGCGTCACGCCGGAAGCCGGGGACAGGCGGCGGCAGGTTTCGGTGGCCCGTTGGGGCGGCTTAGTGACATCGTGTCCGGTCGAGTGGTTTTGATGGGAAAACAAGTGTCAGGATCCGGCGGGTAAACAAAACGGTTCGCGCGAAGTGCCGCTGGCTATTATGGGAGGTTGAGTGGCGGAAATTGATAAAAATATCACCGAGCTTGCATGCGTGCGTTTGTGTGCGTTTGTGTGTGTGTGTTTACGGGGGGAAAATAGAAAATCGTTTGATAGTGCGAACCGTCCCATCGCCATGCAAAAGCTGTGTACCGAAGAATCGCGTCAAACGAAGTGAAATCAGTTTAATAATTGGCAACTACGGCCCCGGTGCTATCGTTTCGGATTTAGCCGAGTGTGTGTGTGTGTGCATGCGTGTATGTGACCCAGTGATGGTGTCGATGATGAAGCGAATCTAATGGGCCGAATTCGTTTGATTGCACCACCAGGCGGCTCCACTTAAAATGTGCCCCAGTGCGCTTCTGAAACGTTCCGAAGCCCGCGTCGAAGGGCCGCCTTTTCTTGCCAGCTTCACAGGCGCATTCACATACGCCCACTGTCAAACGCACCGGCCGACCGGAGGGCGAGAGTCAACAGCGGATCAGTGCGATCGAAATTAGCATAATAATTCACCCTATCCCCCGCAACGAAGTGAAAATATTCATCAAAAGGGGTTTGTGGCGTGGCGGATGAAATATTGCTCACATTACCGCTAATGTCGCGGGTTGCCCGTCGAGTGGCAACGAACCGAACCCCAGTGGAGACCAGAAACAAGACGAGCCGGGTGTAGTTTCCTTTTCGTAGCTACTTTGTTTTTTTTTCTGCTCTGAATGTCAGCAAACCAGCCGGACGCGTACGCACCACGGTCAGTCGGCCCGCAACCATGAGGTATTCCATCGCCGCGAAGTGGAAATTCGTCGTCTGTGGATTAATTTTGGCCGCATCCTTCATAACCGGTTCTGGTACGAGCAGGGTTTTCGGTAAGCATCGCCCATTCGCGAAAATCTCCAACTCCTGCAGGCTTCGACAGGCAGCAGAGAGAGGTCCTTGTTCAGGCGAGCTGGTACTTTGTCGCCTAGTGAGCTAGGCTTTCGTAGAGGCGCCAGAACGCGGAACTTAAAGCGCAATCCGCGCGTGCCGGTAGCAATCAAACCGGGCCCCAAATCCCTGCTGCGATAAACTACAATCCGCTGCGAGTGTAATGGGAATTCGAGAGTACGCTACAGGGAAGCGTCCAACCATGCGCCGTGTCTGCCAGCGAAGCCACCCGCGCGCTCTGCTGGGTTGGGACTTTATTGGATTTTTATTAAACGTTCTCCCGTAACTTTGAAGGACCTATCTAACGTTATTACGTGCATCATTTTGAGCGGGGGCGGACGGACGTTTCACCGGAGCGTGTTAGCTCGTGCGTTATGCGGATCTCATAGGCTCCGGCACTGGCGTAACCGTTACGCCTTCGCCCCTTCAGTGCGGCAGGTTGCCGTAGCGAAGTGTCGGATGAGCAGCAGACTTCCTGCAGTGCCGGGAGCGCTGGTTACCGTGAACCTCCTGCCAGTCGACCGAGCGTGACATCCTGGTATCCAAGCCACGTTCGCGAGAGGACTTAATGGGGACGATCGATCGTGAACTATCGATTCGGGTGCCCCGAGAAGCGATACTGGAATGGAGAATGCACTAATTGGAGCGGCTCATTTTAAACCTCGTTTTTGAAAGAAAACTTTCCTCATCTATGACCGTTGACGGGAAAGGATTCACTTCAGCAGACAATTTGATATCCTTCCTGTAGTGTTACAAATATATGCCAGCGCAAACTATTTCAATGGCTATTGCCAACCTTGTAAAAGGTACACTGCCATAAGTATTATATCATGTACCGCGAGTGGTTGTAAAATGCAACAGCCGATGAGCTCCAACAATGTTCTCCTCCCCCATCAAACGATACACGTGTAATGAGCATTCTCGCGAGCTCCGTTCTATTTGTAAAAAATAATTAGTTTTAAATAATTAATGACAAAATATTTGCTTTGCGATATGCATCAAATTGTAAATCAACATCTGTGTGTAATTCTGACCATAGTAGTATTTGCAACAGTAACTTGCACAAATGCTGATTTCAGTCTATTTATGCGTCACGAGTGCTTACGAAACGGTGCATCAATATGTTATAAATTGGGCTTAACGACGGAATTGCAATACCCATATTATCCTCCATCATTAATCCTTCCGATGTCCAATATTCGACACCACCAGCAACGTTGCGGTGGCGAGGATTGCTTTCCATCGGTTTAATATTTCAATATTAGTCAAATATAATCGATTGACTCGCGAGGATTCAGGAGAGCAGAATCAATTTCCAACTTTACCCCATTTAGGCGTTCCTCTCGGTTTCTTTCCTGTCTTGTGCTCTCACTCCTGCTCTTTCTCTCTTTCGCCATTTGCAACGTCGAGGGACTGCTGAAACGTACGCAGAATGGGTTTGCTCAAAAGATGAAACACATCATCGAATACCGTACCCCAGACCAGACGGTGGAGCAGCGGTAGAGTCTGGCACGACAACAGCGCCCTTTTCGGAGCCCAGCGGGAGCAGCGATACATCCTTGTCAATATTAGCAATTTAAATACACATCTCGCAAACCCTTTTGCCTGCACCCAGCCACGTTCCGGTGCGAACCGGGTCGGGCGCGACGCAGCGAAGCGCAAACGATACCAGATACACGTGGGAGTGCTAGGGCCACTCTTGGTGTGGGAGGCAAAATAAAAACGAAGAGTAAGCTCGAATAGACCTTCAACCCGAATTTCCCTCCAGCAACAAACCGGTGCCACCTTGCGCCACGCTCGGGTGGGTGCGAGCGCTCGAAAAGGCGACCGGAAGTTTATTCCGGACATTTAAACGGGGCCTCAAACCGGGCGTTCGGATCTGCGGGCGGGATGGTGAAGTGCCTCGACAATTTATTCGACGATACATTACAAATGATTGATTTCGGGAAGAACGAAGGAGCGTGTTTTTGAGGTTTGCCGCGCGCAATCGAGCCGGAAAAAAGCGGCCTGCTCGCCTTCACCCTGTGGCGTGTCCTTTTTGACCGGGCTTCCCCGTTAGGGGAGCCATGTTGGGCAAACAAATCACAACTGAATTAGGATGAATGGTGAAGTATTTGGTTGAATTATGGTACACAATTTCCGGACGCGTCGCGAATCGTGGGGAATTATTCTGCGGGTCGGAGTTGCGGACCGTGCCTTGCCGCGAATCGTTTCATTTGAAGGGTCACTGAGACGGTAAAGGGCTGTGTGGTTTGCTTCCTAGAACCTACGGCCATTGAGCTTCATTGCTGGGAGTTCAATTTTGTTTTGAAAATTGATTTGGTTATGTGTTTTTGACAGCAAAATAAATGTTTGTCTATGAGTTTCACAATCCTTTTGTTTGCAGGCAATGTATTAGGCAATAAAAATATTACTTAAAACGTAAGGTGCAATTTTGTTGCTTTTTACATTGACCATGGCCAGGTGTAGGTATGGAAATAATGACTGTTTTTGAATTTGGCGCATACAGCAAAGAAATGCATAGAAACGTGCAAAAATCATTTATTATCGTTGGAAATTCATTTGAAAACTATCCTCAATCAAATGTTTTGCTTATTTGTATATTTTCTCCTACACTACTTAAATGGCTAATCTTTAAATTGATCTTTTCTCTATTGATGTATAGGAGTTTTGTCCAACACCATACATTATGAATGTGTCAAGATCTTTAAATATTTGTAAATTGGCCTAGGGTATTTTTTTCTCTCTAAATATTAATATACAAAAACATGTACCATTTTTTATGCAATATGCTAGATTTCAGTCGAAAAAATTGAACAAATTTAATTCCAGAAAACCCCAAATATATTTCAAAAAATACAGAGCTACAGCAAAGGTTTTCTAGAAAATGAATCATTAGCAATTTCACTAATGAGTTTTGGTAAGCAATTGCAAGTGCTTGCGGCCGAGATTTCATCTCATTATTGTCTACTTTCGAGTTAAGCCGCCAGTGGATCTCTTCCGGGGATATTTTAAGCCTGTTTCAATGAACGATGCTCGAATTGCGCTTAGGTTTACAGGTTCTATGGGTTACAACGGAGAGCAAGCTATTCACAGTTAGCATTCGAAAATTATTACGTCATTAACTTTGATTCCATTTTATTACCATTTTCCATCCCCAAATGTAAACGGTGTGGAGCCAATGACGTTTATCTTTAAACAATATTCTCGTTCGATGGCTACCTCGTTATTTACCATTAAAGGAGTTCACTTCACGGGCCTGTCTGTGGGCAAGTTTCCTGAAAGTGAAGCTTTCCTTGTAGAACAACACCGATCAAGGCTGCTGATAGAGGACCGGATCGTAATTGACGAATCGAGCAGGACCTCTCTCCACCAATCTAGCCTTCCTTTTCCCGTGCCCCATTCTTGCTGCAGAAATGGGGACTCTCGTTTGCACCTTCTTAATAATCCAATTAATTTTGCAAGAGGTCCTTCGGCAAACAAGATCATCCTTAAACCATAGCCCACTCCGCATCCGACCCAGGGTGTTGCTATTCTTCCGCGCTGGTAATTTGATTCAACGCATTGGCACAAGGAAGACAGAGCCGGTGGCCAGCTATCGCCTGAGACTAATACTGCGAACGGAGCGATTTGCCACGGGTGAATGGCATCCTTGGAAACGCCGTAACCCGAGTCACGGAGAACGACGAGAAGAGGCTGCCAAATGGCACAACGGCTGTCTCGTGAGGGGCTAGCACAAAATGTTTATAATCCTACTACCGATTGATGCCTACGACTAACGTAATGACGTCAAGGTGCGGAAAGGTCCCACTTTCTTCCTTTGTAGCCCTCGAGTGACTGTGGGTGTGTGTGCAAGTGTCATGTTTAGCTTTTTTCCCAAGACCCTGCATCCACCACGATGCGGAGATCCTGTGCAGATGCTGCATTCGACAGGTTTTTCGTTCGTCAACTTCTGAAGCACGCGGCCACTGTGCACCAAGCCGTTTCCAAACACACTCTATATGGGGCAGGGTGGTTCTGCTGCTGGCGCGAACGATGGACGGGATGCACGTCAGGATACGCATGTGCCTTCCTGTTCACAGCACCAACCGAGGTAGCGACGGTGAACGAAAAAAAAGCAGCTTGAACCACGAGATGCTGCTTCGAGCTGGTGCCTCGAGCGGGTGGAGAAAGTTTTCCCGAAAGAAATCAGATTCTCTCGGTTGCCTCTCGCGAGTGTCGTCCTTGGGTCGCGGGTTCTCCGTTCGATCGGGGCGCTGAATCTGCGTTCGCATCCTTGCAAATCGTTCGCGTATCTCCTGCCAGAACAAAGGCGCGCTCGTCGGTGAAACCGGCCGGGCCAAACAGGAAAGGGCAGATCGGAAAAGATAAGTTTCACTTCAAACAAGTTTTGCGAGCAACTCAATCAACCGGTTAAACGAAACCTCTCCACTTCAGGCGCTGGTGAAGTCAGCTGTGGGCAGGCGTAAAAAAGGAAAGCTGTTTTCGGATGACTAAGCATTCGCGTCAAGCACTGCTGCGGGATGCGTGCGTATGTGTGGGTGTGGGTGTGGGTGTGCTTGTTGTGGCAGCTCATCCAGAAACTTATCCACTTCCACCGGCCACAGCGCTCCCCGGGCGCTTGGACCGGTTTTATCAAACAATTATTTGATCCACTTCCTAATCGCAGCGAGCGAGTGTAGCCAAACTTTCGCTGCATGTCGGCGCTGATTTAGTGTAGGGATTTAGCTGTGTTTTTCTTCTTCTTTTCTCCATCCTTGGGAAGATAGATGGAGGATACCGAGTGGTTTGGGGCAATCTCGCGAATAGCGGTGGCAACGTTTATCGTGTGATTGGTTACGTGGATGAAATACGTGAAACGAATCGCCGGCTACGTTTTGCGATGGTACCCACTTGAAGGGGAACTTGTGGCACAAACCAAACAAAAATGAAGCAGCAAAGGTCCATTAAAATTCATCGTGAAAAAGGTGTTTGCAAACTGTCACACCCACGCACACCCTCGAGGGAGCAGAACATGCTGTGGATTGTTGTGACTGATGCAATGTGTGTTGGATCTCTTTGCTGACCATTTTCACGGTTACGTGTAAAAGCATAAAAACTGAACGTTTTTGGATGTTTCGAATAGTCTGAAAAACTACATGCATTTCAGTGTAGTTGAGTGAATGGCACAATGAACCAAGAAAATTCGCGTTGGACAGACATTTTTCACAAATGTCATTGAATCTTCGTTAGAATGGAATGTGCGTCAAAAATATCATTTTAATTGATAGCAACTTTTGCATGTGCAATGTATTGACAATGTTTCAATGTGTTTCAAAATCACTGAAACGCATGGTTTGTATCGTGAATGTATGGCTACTTTGAAACAGAATTTATGTTCAATCAATAGATAACGTTACTGGTGGAATGAATTATGAATGCAAATAAAAAATAAACAAGATGTGCTTGGCCTTTTGAGCGTGATTTTATGTGCAACTGATTTATGCATTCATGTAGGATAAATATTTCCACAGCGCGTCTATGTTTGTAACGGTTACATTGTTTACAGCAAAAGTTACACCATGTAAAACCGTATGGCTTTTAAAATTCTGAATATTTTCGTAAATATTTATACACATGCATTCTATTCTAAATTAGAGGATAGAGAGCAATAATTTGAATAATATTTCCCACGGTAATGTGTTATGCTTTACGGTTATTATCAAATAGTTGTGACTCACCATAAAGGTGTTTGTGAGTGTGATTATCCATTGCCTTTTGCCTCATTATATGTAGAATCGTCAAAATATTGTTCCTGAAAACGGTGTCATTTGTTGTGTTGACTATCTTGGTGTCAGGTACGTGTTCTAGGTATAATAAAAGTGATACATGATACGAATGTCATATTCCAAGAGTCTTCACTCTCCGCGTTATTCTAATAAACTATTCCAATCAATTCCAAAAACCCTCAATCATTTAGGATAACGTAGTGAAATTTCTTTCGTTGTTTTTAACTACTGGAACGGAGATTTCAAATAGAAAAAAAACTTTCTATACTATGGAATTTTACCATGTTTTTCCGGTCTAGTGACCTGGATGTGTATGTGTGAGCGTACATTTTTTCCTTTAACATTCAAGTGGGTCAGATTTGTACCCGCCATGGTCAGCTTCAAGCACACGGACAAAAACTTCCCCGGGCACAAAGACAACTACGCCGGAGAGTCAGGATGAGGACGAAGTATCCAACAAACTAATAACATCGAACGGCGGGCTTTCTAGCCGAGGGATGGATGGGATCGATTTGGGGCAACATATTTACAATGTGCCTCGAAAGTTCGGTCAGGTTCGGTTTGGGAAACAAAAACGCAGGAAAAGAAAGCTACCAACAAGACGGACTCTGCCAGCCACATATGGTGGAGTGGCGGTAGTGGATGTGGACATTTTCGCCGATAATAGTTTCACGATGGAGAAAACCGGGTTGTGTTGGATGGTCGCGGATGCGGGTGGACCATATTGTTCACAAACATCACTTCTGTCCTCACGCAACACGATCCCTCGCGACGCCCGAACCTCCCATCGGAGTGTCCTTTTTAATCGATTCGAACAGAACATATTGCGCTTCGATGCTTACGATGCGTATTGGACTGCACGATGATGGCGGGGCGTGACTCCGCATGGAACATCCCCACTTGCGTTTGACTGTGAGTGTGTGCTGATAGGTGTAATTATAGACACGTGTTACCAGGAGTCGAATCGTTGATGGGCCGCCAGAATAGCGTGGTTATAAACTTATTCAATCCTAACTGCTCGTTCGAATCAATTTAAGCTTCCCAAGTGGCGACAAATTGTTTTACCGATTCACGCGCGCAGCATGATTTGCTTTTAATTTGAAGCCATTTATCCGACACCTGGCTATAGCGTTTAAAATGCATTATTCTCGATCCATAAATCTAGCTCAATCAGTTTGGCTCGCCAAAAATTTGGCATGTACTGGCGTGCTACTGGACTTGTGTATGCACAAACCACGTGATGCGCAGATCAGCTGCTACAAAATAATGTTCAGCGAAGCGGTGTGACTTTAAATTTACGCATGTTTGATGTCATGAAAACATGGAAAAAGAGAAAGCATCACAGGTCAAGTGCAACACATTCGACCCGCGCGGACATTAATCATCGCTCGAAAGAAGGAAGGTGATAAGTTAAATGACAAAAAAAAACACTCACCTATACACAACCGTTCTCGCCTCTCGCACTCCAAACTGCCCGACGGCCATGCGCGGTCTGTAATGGACATCATCATTTTCCACCGCTTTTACCCCTCAACGGAGTCTCCATTTCTCAATCTGTATCCGGGGCCTTGCGCGTGTTATTTTGCCTTCGCCATGCGAGCAAACAGTGCATAACTCTCCGCTGACTCTCCACTGTTCGTGTCCCTTATCGTTGCAGATATTGAAAACATTCCCGTGGTGAAGTACGTGGCAGTGGCCGGGAAAAACGTTACCCTCGACTGCCCGGGCGTTAACGAGCGCTCGCTGGTGGAAACGCTAGTTTGGCGGACGGCCCACACCATCGCTGAGTACGTCAACGGTTTGGCTTTGGTCAGCAATCAGCGGGTAAGTGTGCGATACTGTTTATTGTGTTTATTATTACGCCGGAAAGTGCCCAATAATACAAGCGTTATGGGCGGTACCCTGAGGCCTTTGGCGAGGCAGTGAGAACGGCAGTGAATGATTTGGATCATCTCCTTAATCTACTAATGGCGATAAGATGACGGTCGGGACAACGATACTTTATTGAAAACGATAAACCGCTTCTACGTGAAGTTGTGGCTGCAAAATATTAGCAGGGCTGTGGAGTTAGTCATCAATTTCCGCAGCAAATATGAGTGTGGTGAACGACGTCTGTTTATAAAAAAATGCTCACATTTTAATGTATAAGAAATCATGGTATTTTGGAAACGGCATATGCTAATTTAAGGTTGTCATGTTGCATAATTAGTAAAATACATAACTAGAAAATATACTTTCTGTTCACAGTTTTGTATATACTTTATACAAACTATTTTTCTACGCTGTCTGCTTCATAAAATCCATGCAAAAATACGTGTACAACAATGTAATTGCAGCATAACGTCGAGTGCAAATGCGTGGTGTAAATCGGTTATGAAGCACCAGGCGCCTCCATCACGGACCAAGCGTCTCCATCAAGCACCAGGCGCCTCCATTATGCACCTGCCACTTCCATCAACATCATTTAAACTTTTGAAAAGGAAAGTTCTCGAAAAACAAAAGTGACCACGGTATTGTTCACCTGCGTATTACGATTTGCATTCACCACTTCGTCATCATAATTACGCAACACAACACGTCTGACTGAGGCTTTCAAGAAATGGCGGGAAAGTAGTACGTGAACATAGAATCCTCACTAGCACGGGTAGAAAGCTCGCTGGTATAAATTATATTTTGGGAGAACCACGTAGGATTCGCGTAATCATGATGAAAAGACGTTTATGCAGTCCATGTTTTACGTGGTATTAATTATACCACCCCGTCACTCATCGCCCAAATATCCTAATAATAGCTGCTAGTCCCATCGTTTCCATTTTCTTAGCGGAAAGCTTAGAGCGTGCCGTAGAGCGTAGCTATTGATGCACAAAGCCTTCTTTCTGCTCCATTTTTCTCATAGAAGCGGTGACCCTGTGCCAGTAAGTCGGTGTCTGTTTGCCAGTAATCCTTCCCCCTGGTTCACTCCAATCAAAGGCAACCTCATTGCCCTTTCAGTACGAAAGCGCAGACAGAGTGACCGCATAAAAAGATACATTCGTTTGCTTCTTCATCACGATTCGGTGAAGTAATGATGTAACTCATTTAGCTTCACATTTCGCTCGGCTCGCGTCAATGTGCCGTCCGGAACAAAGGTTCTCACTTAGTGTGTGGCGAATGTAATGATGATGTTGGGGGTGTAATTATCATCAGCTTTATCGACACATTTCGACCCGTCCCGAGGTTTCCATCTAGGGCACAAAAAGCCCGCGCACCACGCGTGTCCTTTTCTCGCTCTGTTTTTTCCCCACGTGCCAGCCAAGGGTACTGGCCTTTTTCATCCGGCGTGGGAATTCCGGCCGCACTACACTAATTACTACAACGACGTCTTTGTCATTACCCTTGCTCGTTTCAGTTCACATTGCTACCTGATAATTTTAGCCTGCACCTCAGTCCCACCGCCGCGTCTGACACGGCCGAGTACAGCTGCCAACTGAACAATCGCCACAGCCCGGAAGCCATTGTCGACTTGCTGGTACAAGGTGAGCACCTAGTCCATTCCCGCTTCCGGCCGCACCAAGCCAAAGGTGCTTGTGGTCGACGTGCAAACGGGTGGTGAAAACTCCAATGAATGTTCCGCCGCTGCTCGAGCTGGCAAGAAAATGTATCATTTTCGGTGACTGCTAGTTACGGGACGTAGCTAACGATCCGAGCTAGCGACCCGCATTCGGTTGGCACTCATTTTCTTGACGTTCTTTTTTTTTATTTACCAACGCGTGTGTATGTGTGCGTTGGTGTACAATCCCGTTACAGATGTACCGGACCCGCCCGGACGTCCGCTGGTCGTAAGCTTCACGTCACGTTCGGTCAATCTATCCTGGGCGCACTCGCAAGACCCCCGAAATGCACCGGTTACAAATTTCATCATCGAAACAAGGTAAGCAGCGCCGTGGGAAGCCATCACGCCGATATTACGCTTAGATTTAGCCCGCCACGGAGTGGGTTCGTCGAAACCCGGACCAAAGACTTACGAGAGCGGTAGGAATATTTATTTTACAACCGAATTCCCTCCCTTTTCTAGGGTGTGCTTTTCCTTTCTCCATCAAATCTCGGGGAGCGAATATCTGGGCAAACAGCGAGTTAAGTGTAAGATAAATTGATTCCACAGGCTACTACTCTACTATAGGGTAGGGAGGCCTTAAGGAGCTATAAATTTTGCACAGTATTGATTTAGGCAGTGTGGTTTGGGCGAGCGATTCGATGCCGGTTCCTGTTCCGATCAATAACCGACGGCAAACAGTTGTGGGGAGAGACGGCAGATGAATTTAAACTTATCCGCATCCTGGCAGGATCGATACGCAACCGAGACGCTACGAGTAATTTGCTCGTAAATGAACGCCAGGTTTGAGCCGGCGAATTGGTTTGCATTAAATTCAACGTTTATCCCAGTATCAGTATGAAACCAAACAATTCCTTTACCACAATGAATAATTACAATTCACATGAAACGTTAAGCGTATTACACACTGACTGGGATGGCTATTCTTTCTAATCGAAACAGCCCATGCGCGTGTTTACATTTAAGGAAGATCTCTTGGAAAATCACTTTCTAAGAACAACTTAGGGTGCTCGTGGATTCAGGAAGAATTCGTCAAAAGAAAAGCAAAAGAATTTGTCTGCGGGACGTGTGGGCACAACAATGAAAAAAAAAATGAAACCAGCAACTGTTCACAACATGCTAACGACGAGCGAAACTGCCGGTCCAAGCCCGTGTCCCGGGGCAAACTTTGCCGGAATCTTTTGTTATTATTTTCCACCTTTCTTGCGATAGAAAAGGCAAACAAAATTTCCGAAATATGATCCCCTTAACCACCCACACGGACGCACGCATCCGTCCCCATGGGAAGACACATGTCCCCTCCGCACTCTCTCAAAAGCGGGATTATGAAACATATCCCAACCGGGCCCAAAATACACTTCCGCGCGGTGGCGTAACGAAAGTTATGGTGCCAGCGTGGCTGACGGGGTTGAAAACCCCCGGTAAAATTGTGCAGTGGAGTATCTGCGTAACCGCAAGCGCAAAAGTGCTACCGGGTAAACGGGCTGTCGACCGAGTGCGAGAGCAAGCGAGAAGTTTCGGTGAGGGTTGAAGAAATTTTTAATCTTCGCATAATACTTCGGCAAGATGGGCTTTTGATATTTTTGGTCCCGCAGCCACGTATGTCCGTTTGACGTATGTTTGCCTACGCCCGCCGGTGTGCGGAAGGCATTTCTTTGCGTTTTGATTTTCGTTTTGTTTTATTCGATACCATCCGGTTGGCGTGGCGTTGCTTGGGAGCTGCGGTTTCGCGAAAACGTTCGCACACTCGAGTGGGACCGGATCAAAGCGCGTTGGGCGGAGAATTGAGAAAATTAAACCCACCGGGAGGGCATGTCCTTTGCATCGGGACGTAGAACGGAGGTTTTTCCTTCCCTATTTCAACAAGCTCCCGTTTCTTCTTCAACCGTGTCTTAAGTGCTCCGATGTGATCAAATTTATGACTTTTACCACACCCCGAGCAGATATGCGATGCGTAATCGGATGATCGCTGATGGAAAAACCGCCTCGTTCGTGTAACGAGCTGATACTTTCCCGCGCAAAAGATACGCCTTTCCGGATGCGTTTACCTTTTTTTGTTCTAAATTGACGCGTGGTGGGAATTGGAAACTTTATAGAACTCTTACTTAGAGTGGGGAAAAACAGACCGACTTGTGAACGTACCTCGACGCTTAGATCTTTTAACGAATACTGTCGAAACAACTATACATGGTATGATACTGCTTATATGCTTGTAAGAGTACACGAAAAGATACACTGAACATTTGAAAACATGAAAATCTATGTTAACTATGCAATACAGACCTATTATTTATTCAAATGAGAATAATTGCCCCTTATCAGCAATCTCTTCCCACTTAGTACTTCTGCTAGCTATGAGGCTTATCATTGGACCATTTCCTATCAAAACGAGATCCATACGCGCATTCTCACACATTTCCCGTACCTTCTTTTTCTCTTTTCTCGACCACCCTCGGTCACGCAGGATCGGCGAAAATGGCAATTGGACGTCGGAGTCACCAATACACACCAACAGCAGCCAATCCGCGCACCAGGTGACAGGACTGCAACCGTTCACCGTGTACAGCTTTCGAATCGTGGCCGTCAACACGCTCGGAGACAGTCAACCGTCGAAGGAGTCGTACTACTTCGTAACGCTGCGTGAAGGTAAGTGCGTCCCTAAGCTCGCGTGACACCTACCATAACTCTCCCGCGTGGCGCGGCCATCCAATTAAGCCGCTCAAATTTGCAACCTCCCGCGTGGAGAGGCGCACAATTAAAATTGACCCTAGCGCGCCTGGAATGCCCGTAGGCCACCAAAGTTGGGTCTACGCGACAAATTCCGCCCACGATGGAAACGTCAAATGTTCGCGGCCTCGAAGGACCGCCCGGGTCGCTCGTAATTGTTGAATAAATTTAAATACATTGAATACCTGCGCACGGGCCTCCCCAGGCGAAATGGCGGGTTTGGAGAAGCAAGCGATCCCCAGTTCTATTTAGACATTTTATTTTCCATCTTCCCGGGGCCACCGTTGCGTTCTGGATGTGTCCACCGATGGTGTCGGTGCGCCGGGCGACGGGAATTTACGCCACAGCAGAAGTGAAAGTGAAAAGCCCACCAACCCAGGCCGCCAGGACGGAGGGTGGACGGATTGTTAGCGTGACTTTGGGGCTGTGTCCATGGCCTGGTAAATCGACGAAGCATGAAAATCAATTAACGTGCCCGTATCGGACGAACAGGATGCGCGGTTTGCGTCATTCTGCCAGGGCACAGGTCAGTAGGGTGGCTTCGTGGACTGGAAGATAGAAAAAAAGGCCACGAGCCAACCAAGGTTTAAGCTCATTTTATTAAAATTAGAAAATGGTTCATTTGCTGGCTTCTCATTTGGACGAGCTGGGCAGGCGACTAGAGCAGCACGATGGATGGTGTTTTCTCGGTATGGACAGTGTGATTCCTGGGAGGCCTGTTCGAGTTGGCAATAGGTGCGGGCTTCTAAAACCGATTATGAAATTGCAACGGTAGTAAAATTAAATCCTACCCTTGCTGACGTACGAGTACGATGCTCGAAAAGGAAACTCAAAACTTTGTGAGCAACAGTGTATCAGTTTAGCGATCTGCTTAACAGTACACGTCAATCGATCATTCAAGGCATAATGTTCATTTTGTCATGAAAGAAGGATTTAGACTGTTTCACAAAAATCCATCGTCCATAGCTAAACTATACCAAGAATCTTGTTTCTTAGAACATCATGAACAGTATGGATCAACGTGAATAGTTCACTTCCATCGATGCTCTTTTTTATTTTTGAAAAGAAATTCTCGCTCCAAGAAAGCTCCACCTTAACATCAACAGTTTAGGTGGGGAAACGCGAAACGAACTCTCCGAAGCGGCTCCGAACGTTCGTAAGAGCTTTTAATTAAATTTAATTACTGTTAAGCACGTTTAAAATCACTCGACAAAAAAAAATATACACCAGCCTGATGGTATTTCAGGATAATTTTCCCTGCCCAAAGCTCACCACAGCGCGTTTGCGGTCGCAACAGTGGAGCTCAAACCGCGGCGTCTCGGCGGAAGCGGAAGCACGCCATGCCAGCGAGAGTCTACTGGGGGATCTGTCTTAATGATCAAACTTACCTAATACTATTACCAACCGACCTGCCTGAACTCGGGTGCACGTACTTCAGCTGTTTCATTTTTCATTTTAGCAGCCCCCTGCCGGACGCATCCTGTATCGATCTGAGAGTGTGCTTTTTTTTACATTTTTTGCAACCTTCACTTACGTTCGCCTTTTTGCATTCGTTCTTTTCAGCACCGACGGGCAAACCGGTAACAACAATCGCACACAACACTTCCGCCACCTCCGTGTACATCTCCTGGAAGGCACCACCACCGGAATCGATTCTCGGCGAGTTTCTCGGCTATCGGATAACGTACCGGCCCCGGGACCACCACACGGACGACGTCCAGGAGATCTACATTCGCGATAGGACCGTCGAGGTGAGGTGGATGAAATTCGATTTGCTCGTCCGACACTGCTGGCGCCAGCCGGACCACTGGTTCGCAGTCCGGCACCGGGTCGTCGGAGGTGGCGAAGCAAAATCGACCATTCTAGGGGGTGAGCTTTAGCGGAAGGACTCTCGGGGACCGTACGGCGCAACATGGCCGGCGTGTTACACGCGCTCGCGCACGCCAGCTGGTCCGACCCGTGGATGCACACGGTCCATGCACTCACGGGGATGCAGCTCACTTCGCCGGTACCGAGTTCAGTAAATTATCCAATTTACAAACCCCTCGACTCCACTGCTGGTGGCTCGCTGGATGAAGAAAGTTTTCCACGCTCTTTTCCCGTCATCATGAAGCGGCAGAGCGAACGTAGCCGAAATGGGCTGAGGCAAGGGAAAAAAGTTAATTTCTAATAGAAATTATCGTCGCTTCTCCTGCCCATGACATAAGTGTAAGGAATTGCCCTCGCACGTGTCAGCCAGCCTTTGGGCTGGCACAAAAAAGCTAATGTTTTTAGTTCGGCTAATACATTTGCAGTCGCGGTACGCTTCCGAACAGCCCCACCGGAAGCGCCCATTTTTTGTCAATTTTAATAAAGATTTATCTCAACCCATATATTTTAGCACGTTTTCACGTGCAGAATAGCATGTAAAAAGTTTAAATGACATTAAGACCGCTCGTGCACAGGCAGCTACAACGCGGTTTACAAACGGGGAACTCTTGAATGTGTGAGTCGACATAAAGGGAAAATGTATTGTCGGTATGAACGGCCTACTAGTTCAATTTTGTAGTTGCTAAGTGAATGCGATGATTATGAGCAGCTAATCATAAAACCTACGATGGGTCACGATGTTAGGTGAGCAAATAGGGCTGATCAACTGAACTGCAGCTAGCCTGTGGAGGTAAATTTAATAAATTTCAACCCTTTCCAAGCAAGTTCAGATCGCAAAGAAAACATTCATCACCAGTAAACTCTTCCCCATCTGGTAATATAACATCAAATTCTTTGGAAAATCATATTTTCCGACGACTTTACATAAAAAAAAACACACATTTTTCTTTGCTGTCACGTTGGTGAACGGAGCAAACAAACAACCATAGTCGCACTGCGTTGCGAAGGTCCCTCGACTCGACCTCAACATCGACACGGTGTTCGAGGAATGCAATTAAACTTTACTCCCCGGCGTGATTTGCGATCACTCATTGTTTGTCGCTCATGGTTGACTTGCTTTTTCTACCTCCAATGCAACCTCTCTGTGTGCTTTTTTCCGTTCGCCAGAATTTGCTGCAGTTGTCGGAAAGTCTCGATTGAGGTTTTCCCAAGAGTTAGCAGCTCGGCGTGGGAAGTAAGCTTTCGGCGTCAGCATTTGCACCAAAGTCGATGGCTACCAAGTCGACGAGCTCACCGGGACACGATCTCCGCTGTGCTTTAGCGCAACGAATGCATTCATCAGCAAACAATGCATAATAATTCTGTTTACACACGTAAAAGCGCTCTGCACCACCCTGTGCGATGGGGTTATGCGCCACCCTGTCTGTGCTGCTTGGTGCTGCATGGTCGGTGATAAGTTCCTTCGCAGTTCCCCATCGGGGATGGTTCTTGCATAGCCTCGGAGCGCAGATGAAGCCCGCCACAGGCACATTCACCACGAGCACCGGTGGATCCTGCCAGCATTTTATGGAGGACACAGAGCGTCCCCTTCTGCGAGCATGGCCGTCCGTATGGTTTACGGTTTAATAGCTTCCGCCGTGCGAGTGGAAAGTCGTGTTTCGGGAGGCATACAACACGGGTCCGGTTCTTTCGGTTCACCAGCTCGATAAGTGCCCACGTTGCTAGGGTAGAGGGAGCGCGATGCAAAATCATAATTACCACTAATTTAATGGCGAACATTTGGACCGGTCTGTAACTGCAGCTCTGTCTATTGCGGTCGCTTTGCAAGGAGTCGCCAACGAGCCAAACCGACGCGCTGTGGCAGGATTGGCCGCCATTCGCCTTCACATCCGACGGTCCGGTTGTGGGAGATTAGAAACGCCTAAACCCTTTTCACCGAAAGCCCACGGCTCGGCGGTCTACGTAAATAGGGTTGGAGAAAAGGGTAACTTTTTCCGTGGGAGCCGTGGCTTCGCGTTGTGCCGCCATTACCGTCGTGGGCTGGTTTGGCAGTAATGTTTCCTCTCGCTTGCGCTCTCGCATTCTGTCTCACTCATTATCTGTCGCTTACTGGCGCCGCTTGATTTTTTCCTTTTTCCGACACCGTTACAGAACTACGAAATTCATAACCTCGAAACGTACACGCAGTATCTGGTCTCGATACAAGTGTTCAACCCGGAAGGATTAGGACCACCGACGACCGTTCTGGTTATGACAGATGAAGGAGGTAAGTGAAAACGGGTTTGCCCATCGCATTTTTTTTTCTCTTCTCTGAACAATGATTCCGTTCCTTCGTGTGCAGGGCTTCGTCGCCCGTTTGGATGACCGCACATTCTGATGAATTACGAGCCCTTTCGGGGTGCAGACAAGAGCTGGAAATGCTGTGGGATGTTAGGCTCGGTTGCACTTTCGGTGCGGCTAATATAGGGCCAATGGCATGGGTTGAACGTGAAATCGAAAAATAGAGGTTCTATTAGCTAGCATGTATGCGGTGAATTACGTAAATAGAATGTCTCTGTGAGACATAATTGTGTGTTTAAGAGCGTAATTTCAAAGCTATTTTATTTTTCTTAAATTTCAAAAAGGAACTTGAACCGTTTGCAGCACAACAGGGGACTTCACATGGAGTATAGATATGAACACTATATTTAACAAGCCAATTGGCCTTCTGGCCTGTTAATGCAAACAATTTAGCAATGGAAAATGTGAAGCTTCAGCTGAGAGTGCTGAAAGACGATTATGCTAGATTTAATCCAGTTAAATCGGCTCTTGATTTGTTGATATCAGCAGAGTTCTAATCTTTTAATCACATTTATTGAGCTTAACAAACGTGCAACTGTAGACATTATTGGTTCAGACTTCACGCTTCCTGGGCGAATGGAAAGTGGGCGATTATGAACGACGAAAGCTGCCGACACATTAATAACGGCGATTAGTGTCAAGTTGCTAGTTCTAAATATTGTTAATAGAAAAAAAATAATAATACATACGTACCATCACCGCGCACATGTGAAACGGACTGTGCAGTGCCATCCCGAAGGATTAACTACGGTTCGCAATAGGTTCGAGGGCACGTTTTACGGACCAGGGAAGCGGGAAAAAACGGCCCCCCAACGCACGGCATTCAGCGGCATTTTATTGGCCGCGTAACCCAGCCGGCTCAGGGGGCGTACAGTGAGAAGCGGGAAAGGAAAATATTTTGCCTCATTTTGCGCCTCGCTTCTCGCGTGGCAATTAAATAAAATTCCGCTACCATAGCATTGGGATTAGCAAAAATTTTATTTTCACCCAAACACGGCAGAAGGAAAACAAAAACAAACCATGCCAATAATTCGGTGTGCAAATTCATGCGCAGCAAAATTTCTACCGATGGCGAGTGCGGCACACGATAGTTAGCGGTGGATGTTTTCGCTCGTATTAATTTCCATACGACGTACGCCGCAGCGTGCATGCACAGGTATGTCCTTTTTGCGGGTAACAGGGTGTCCTGTTTGCTCGCAACAGCCCTAAATGGAGCCGGTGTTCGGCGTTCTCCCAGAGGGGATGCATTTTCCGATGATGGCACAAAAACAAGCCGCGCCGTCTCTGGTGCGTTTTCAGGCTGGGAAAGATTCCATCGGGAATGTGTCAATAAGAAATGGCAGAACCGTTCACGTAACGCGTCCTCCCGGTTTGCATCAGGGTCTTATGGTGGATTTTTGCCGTATCGTCGAATGTTCACGGTACATGGAATTTACAATTTTATGAGATCATACAATTCGGAACGCACAGGTCGCACTATATCGGGAACGCCTGGATTGTAACAAGAGTGCAATAACGAAGCGCAGCGAAGCACCAAAATGAAACAAAACAAAAAACAAATGCACCCTATCTTACCTTTGGCCCCGGGCGTTTGATTCCGTGGGTGCTCGCCTTTTTTCGTGATAGCATTTTTGTTTCGTTATTGTTTCGCGCCCGTTTTCCAGCTGGTCCGGTTCGAGTGGCCGCGCTCGAGAATCCACGGATCACGGTAGGGTATGATAGAACGTTACCGGTGTATTCAAAAAAATACCTCGGCGTTCGATTTCGGCGGCATTCCTGTGGACGGTGCGATTCTTCCTGCGATGTCACTGCGACATGCTGGAAATTGCTTTTAATTTTCCACCCGAACACGGGCCGGGGCGAAAGCCGGGCATGGGAAAATCGAAAAAGAGATAAAAAAAAAGCTCGGCATGGGGGCATGAGCTGGCCCGACATCGTCCATACCAGCCACGGTGCATTCGAACTCAGCGGTATTACACTTAACAACGAGCACACCATGGATCCGCTCGCTTATGCAACGCATTTGTTATGCAATTTTTGCCGCCACGAAGCATAATCATCGCGCTCTGGGTGCGATTTTTTTTTCTCACGCAAAACCACTTCTCGCGGATGCCCGACAAGTGCGCGAGTTCGCACCGACGGCCATCGCGCAATCCTTTACCCACGGGACAGTACCCACCGATGGTGCTGCACTCCGTAAAATGAGGTTCCCGGTGGATGGGGCCAGTAAAACTTGAAAGAGAAATCTTCCGCACGGCATTAATCCGGCGACGTGTAAAGCGGGCGCCAGCCTCGGAGGAAATTCCCCAGGCCCTAGTTCGTTCCCTGCTGGATGAGGTGCAACGAGTAAAAGGATGCGAACGGAGAAGAGCAAATGTGGATATGCTGCTGTCAGCGTCACTAGCGTTGTCCTTGTGCATATGTCGGAGCGGTGAAGACAAAGGACATTCGCACCGGGCGCCTTTTTCGGGCGACGGCATCCGTCGGGAATGGTGGGGTCGGAATAAATGGTTCATCATTAGCAAAGTACATCTCCCGGTGGGAAACGCGTGACTAGGGCGAAAAAGGCGAATGCATGCCAGTGCCAGGATGGGCAGAAAACGATGGGTAGTACTCATCGTGAAGTGGTTCCCGGGCGACGTTGAGTTGGAAGATGCTTCCCAGTGATGTCGCCTGCTTCGCCAACGACTCTGATGGGATTCCTCCTTCATTTGTGTGTTGTTGCCTCGCGCACGCCGGTTGGTCTCGTATTCCGGCAACTCTGCTGGGAACCGGCCCAACGAGCCCGGTTTGTCATTGCGAGCGACCGAAACAGCGAAAAAAGGTACAGATTCTCTCCTTCTTTCACCAGGTGCAACTACTGCACCATGCAAGATGAAAACCAGACGCGCTAGATTAAGAAGGACCCACCACTCGATACTCCTCCTCACGGAACGATCCACCTTCCCATCTTTCACCCCAGGGGAGGCGTAAACATCCGCTTCTTATGTGTACGCTTTGTGCGCCATTCGCCGGTTTGAAGTGGGTGGGAAAAAATGACATCCATATAATGAGCTTTGTTTTCCATTCCAGCTATGATTGCGACGTCTCCATCTTTCCGCTAACGACGGAAAAGGGGTTGTGTTTTTTCTTCCTTTGTTCGGATCCCCGGAACGATGCACC
This sequence comes from Anopheles nili, assembly GCF_943737925.1. NCBI lineage: Eukaryota > Metazoa > Arthropoda > Insecta > Diptera > Culicidae > Anopheles > Anopheles nili. The sequence goes on along the minus strand of NC_071291.1, from coordinate 6,268,880 downwards.
ATTTTCAGCATTTTCTGCGCTCTCGAGCGTCAAACCGTACATTGGCCGCCCTGGGAATGGTGTTTTTACGTACTAACTTTTAACCGTTCCGTCACCGTGACGCTAGGAGGCGCTTTTTTTTTGGACCATCTGGTGGGTGGATATCTACGGCAATAAGAAAATTAATTTACAGATTGTACGCCCTCGTGAACCGGAGTGCATTTTATTTTCTCCGTTGCTTGCTATTACACACCACTTCTCAACGGATATTGATTCATGTGGATTTGCAACTCTTCTTCGTCCACGAGTGTTCTACGGACAAAATGGCATCCAAGGCGTGACTGGCTGCGTCTGTCTTTAGACCGGTTGTTCGAATGGCGAGCGAAAGGTGATAATTTTCTCGGCAGGGCTTTAAAACGCCACTAACAGGCAGGCTCTCGTAGACCACTTCTGGATCGCATTCGCAACGGTTCTGGTTTGCGCCAACAACAGCATTCTGCGAAAAAAAAAAGCGTAAGACTCGCTGCTCACCCATTAAAGAGAGTATCGATTCCACTTTCGCACTACGAGGCCACCTAATAGGATTATCGAGAATGGTTCCGGGCAGCATTGCAATCGGTGCGAAAAGTGCCCTCGAAAATCTCGACACCAGACACCCTTTTGCTAGGGTGCTGATGAAGCAGGCGGCAGCTAGCGACCCAAACGGAAGCCATACCCTCGGGGCGCTCATTTTCCATTGCCGGAAAAAAAACAGTAATAATAGAACTTTGCACTTTACCGACCGAACGCGCTTTTCTTGCGGTTCGGAAAGCTCTGTTGGAAAACTTTTTTCTCTTCAAATTTTCATTACCCAGCATCCCGTTTCGCCTGGATTCGGAAACACACGGTGAATGCCGTATGCTGGAGCCGATGGCGCAAAGATCGTGAAAGGAGAAGAATTATCAAATTGGCACATCTAGCACGAATGAGAATAGTGTCCGTGCAACCAAGCATTGGGCAGGATAGCTTTCATCAAAACTCTTGTTTAATTATTATAATTCTGTATTTGGGTTTGATTACCGCAGGACCTTCTTTTTTTATCTGACCTCAATTGCATCCACAATTAGTGCAGGACAAGATGGGGAATTAAGCTCAAGGATGCAAATGGAGTTCTTGGAAATTCTATCGTTTTAAACATGATATACTTGATCTTTCTCCGAGGTACAACACGTACATTATAGAAACTGGTGCATTATGCTTCCACTATGTAGCAAAAAGTATAACGGGTGAGATCCTACAATAAGCATTTCCGCTTCAACATAAAAAATAGTTGCATTTTTATGGTAAGAAAAAAATAACAAATTTGTTTTTCAATAACTAGATCTATTGAATATTTTAATTTCCATCGGATATTTATATCGCAAATTATTTGTTGTTTTCGGATCCTTCAAGATCCTTTCTGGCTTACCCCTAGGATTTCCGTGTAATTGAGCCTTAGGCTGTGAATAAAATTGGTGCGCTGCACGTTTGGTCGCTACTGTAGCGCCGGCAGTGGTGAAGTATTGGGCACGCTGCTGTAAACTCGCGCTGTTGACGACCGTTTGCGCCTGTGTCGCACGCAAACGGGGTTTGATATTTTTCTCTCTCATCGCTTTCTCCGACGTCTTTTGACAGGAGAGAAAACAAAGTGCAGGCCACAAAGCGCTGAAATCGATCGGAACACCAAAAAGCCTACGCTGGAAAACCCACCCAGGCCCAGCCATGGAAAGTTCGCACCGATATGTACGCCGCGAGTGAATCACAATCCCGGGACGCAGTCAACGTGAGCCGCGCGTACCGTACCAATTGACGGCAATTGAAGCCGTGAACGAAGCATCCGCCGCGAATTAGTGGGGCGAGCACTTAACTGACCTTTCCCCCGCAATTGACTTTTTTCTCCCGTGGCCGCGCTAAACTGGTTACTCTCGTCGGGTGCAAGATCCAAAAGCGGTGATTCGTGTGGTTCCCTTTTGCGCCGGGGTGCGTTTCCTCGTGCGTATGCTTTACGTGATTGTAGAATGGAACGAAAATCGAGAGTGTCTCACGAGAGTGGCCCCGTCCTGACCGCTTCGGAGCTGGTGGAAATAATGCGCTGGGCGTAGGAAAAAGAAAGAAGCAAGGAAAGAGCCATACGCAGGGAAGAAAATCTGCAGCGCAAGAATCAGCGAAACTCGTTCTGTTTGTACTTGCGACCGGCTCGCGGTGATGGTGTAAAGTGAACGAAAACCACGCCAACGAAGTGCAAAAATCTCTTCCGTAAACCGGCCTGCACCGCGCCTCACACCCACCTTGCGCAAAGGGCCGCCCTTCGTTGTGGGTGAGCCATTTTCGGGAGTGAGAACCGCAAGAAGAAACTGACAGTTCCTCCAGCCTTTTGCATCAACTATGGCCGAGTTCTGCCCAAACACGCGCCCTGTGTTGTTGGGCTTGGTGGTGATTATCGCTTTTACCAGCGCCGGCACTGTACGGGCGCTTCCTACGGCCACTGCGGTCGTCACGACACGGTTTAATGATTTACCGATGGTTCCGATTTTCACGACACCATTGCCCTCCGAAGAGTTAGAGAGTACCCCGTTGCTATCTAGAACGGAACATGGGCCCATTTCTTCCGTTCTGCTTCCGTATAACGCCGACGACGGTGCTGAGGGGTCGGGAAACTTGGACCAAGACTTCGAAGAGCCCAGGGTACTTCCACTGAAGTCTTCCTCCACGCCGGCCCTCGTGCGGGTTGTTCCGATTGAACTGGCCGCAAGTAACGACGAACCGAACACGTCTACTCACGATCCTACGTTCTCTGCAGACGATGATATTGGTAAACCAAATCTGTTGCTATTTTACGCCGAGGCTTATTCCATTTAGCACGTACAGACCATACCAGAGTATCGTGATCGATTGCTAATACAAACGCGTTTTTGTCCTTTCTTCTTCCGCAGAACCGAGTCCACCCCAAAACCTAACGGTGCTGGAGGTGACGTCCACCACCATCAAATTGACATGGCGCGAGCCGGAAAAAGCGAATGGTGCCATCCACGGCTACCGGGTCTACTACATTCATCAGAACCAAACCGATCTTCACATGCCCATCCTAAAGCTGAACGAAATGCAAAACTCCGTGTATCACTACACGCTTTCAAATTTAAGTGAGTATCGAATTTTACCTGTTAGCGGTATCTTTGCGTGGATCATCGTGATTAACTTTTTGTATCCTCCACACGGCAGAACCCTTCACGGAGTACCGCATTCTGGTAACTGCGTTCACGAAGAAGCACGACGGCAAACCATCCGAGGTCACGCAGCGCACTGATGTCAGCGGTCCGAGCGCGCCCAAAGTGGTGAATCTGACGTGCCACTCCCACAACGCCCTGTACTATGGTTGGCGCATTCCGCAGACGTTCTACAACACGATCGATCTGTACATTATCAGCTACCGAAACATCGCGTACCACGAGTTCCGTGAGATTCGAATCACGGTCAATGCGTCCATCATGGAAACTTCGGTACGATTTGTTGCTGAAAGAACGTCAAAGAAACTGTGGCTTGGTTAACATCATTTTGTTTTGTTTCTTTACGTAGTTAATCATTCCAAACCTCACGAGCAACGCGGTTTACGAGGTGAAGGTGCGTGCTGCATCTGTCAGTGTAATCAATCCAAAGCAAATTATTCTGGGATCATACTCCGAGCCCCGAAAGGTAAGCCAAGTTTGTGTTCATTGCATACCATTTGAGGCGAACGTACAACTGAACGTTGTTTCTTTGTCTCCAAATACTTGCAGATCTCGCTTCAACCGAACTGCGAAAAGACTCCCTTAAACTCGCAAAGACAGGCTTACGACGACTACAATCTGGCCGTGCTGGCCGGCATTGTGTTTAGCTGTTCCGTCCTGCTGCTCATCGCACTGGCGCTTATACTTTGGAAGTAAGTAGCATACAAAGCGGGTGAAACTTTTGATAACAAACCAATCGGTGTTTCGTCATTGCGAGATGAGAAATCGCACTTGAGGTGTAAGCAAAACAAATCGAATATTCCGACTGCGTGCCAATTTTAGTAAACAGCCATTTGCACGCCGCTGCGCACGTGTACATAACCGGCTGCTCCAAAGCAAGAATGAGCTTTCCGGCTTCGATTCAACGCTGTCACCGTGAAACGCTTATCTTATCGCTTTGTTTTTTTTTTATTTTGACAAAATTGGCTGGCATCGTTTGCATAGCCGTTAAAGCGCTGGGTGATTTCTTCCGCCCTGGATATCAATTGGTCGCATAATCTTGAAACGCATGTGAAACAGGTTGGCTGGTTGGTTGGTGCAGCTTGATTCAACTGACAACGATGTACCATGATCGCACTTCCAGCTAAATTCTGCGCACATCAAGCGTGTTCAATTTCTCCTATAATGGGGTCTCACACGTGCGGCAATATTGCACCATTGCGGTTCCGTAAACGATGTTGATTTACAGTCAGTGACTATATCCACCTAAGAGTGCGATTGGGATAGATGCAATAATGCTAATTGCAATATGTAATAATATCAATGTAATGTTTTAATTAGAATTAATGACAATATGCTGATTACATCATGATTATTTTAATGCTACGATTCGCCTGTAGTGTTTGAAGCTTGCATGTTAAAACTTATGATCTTATTAAAATCATCATTATTTGAATTCTACGCAAGAAAAACATTGCAAAATTACAAAAATAAAGTTGAATTAAACTTTTTACGTAAAATATGCAGAATAGAAAATATTACCGGTTGTCGAAAGGCCACCCTCGCACCTGCAAACGTTTGCAACTGTAAGATTGATAAGCATTACAAAACAAACCCATCAATGCTCATGTTTTCGTATCTCGTATATACGGAGTCGTGAATGAGTCTCGCGAAGAAGGTGTTGTGTCCAGTTATTGTGTCTAGCCACTCGCCGCGTGATCGTTTTACCTTCTGTGTCGTATCCGAGTTTGGGATCGTTGCTCTGAACAGCAGCGATGCGCAACTCCATACGGTCAGTAGCGACAAGGACGATCTTGCAATAGTTTGCTTCAAGCGCTTGCTGTAGCGATGGGTGTTGTGCTTTTTTTCACGCGGTCGATCAACTTCTACGTTTGAAAATTCACGTGTTTAACTTGCCCAGCTTTATTGGTTGAAGTGTATCAACGACAAGTAGTAGTCTTTGTTGGTTATACATTTTGCGGCCAACTAAAATCAGTGTGCTGATCGTTTGGAAAAAGTAGCAATGAACGTAAAAATGAAAGCCTGTTTACACCATCATGATTCGCATCGTGTTTTTAAACAGCCTGTTTGATGTTGTTAGTGCACCTAGCACGTTCAGATGCTTAGGGTCGTGTCAGAAATTTGCTGCTTCTTTTTGTGAGAAAAATTGCGACGCCACTAAGACCTTGAGATAGTAAACACCTGCGAGAGAGTTTCCATTAGCAATCACAATGCCTGGGTGGTGTGGATGGATGAGGTGAGTGACTCCAAGGGCAATCACACACGTTGGAATACCCGGACCGTTTTTAACAGAACTCCGTAACGAACGATAAAAGTCACCCTCTTAAAAATGAAACCAAGTTGGAATTGATTTACTAAGCTTTGGAGTGTTTGTAAGTTTGAAAAAAGCAGTGGAACATCCTAAGTGTCATGGATGATTTAAACGTGTGATCAATCAACGGTCGTTGCATTTGGTGATTCACAATGTATTATCGGAAGCAAAAATGAAAAATAATTACCTCCTATGTAATTTGTATGCAGTGACATTCCACATGAGGCATGCACAATTAACTAAAACCTGTTGATGCGAACCAGAGCAGTTGCAATTATTGTTACCCTTCTCGCACCCTTTTCATCGAACATGTCCCGACTGGACGCAATCTAGTCACATCAATCACATGTGCCAAACTGTTAGCTGCAGGGAAAATATGATTCATCATGATCCGGACACCTCAATGTATTATATAACGTTATCTTGCCAGTGCGGTGAGCAAAATAAGCGCTAACCAATTACCAACCCGCGGTATAGTCCGCGTTAACAACACTCATTCAACATCTTTTCGACGGCTACGCAAAATGTTCTATGCAAATGAAGGCAGTGTATACACTTCATGCGTTGATGGACAAGTCTGTTCTGTATGTGCGCGCTAAGATATTATAACACAGACTGTGATGATCTTTATTTTTCATCATGAGAGATACGAAGATTGTAGGATGAAATTCCTTATCAATTTCTTTTAGTGAGATCTTAAATCAGAGTCAGAGATCAGAGTAGTGACATAAAATGTCCCTGTTATTCTATCTTTTCACATACACCTTTATCCTACGATGATGAGAGTATATATAATAAGTTGGCCAACCTAAACAATCATTCGACATGGACGACGATTTTTATTATCACCAGATATAGACAGTCTATTGGGCTTTCTTTATATAAAGTAACTTATTGTGGCTCTTATATTTACAGAAAATGCTTCCACGCTGCTTATTACTATCTTGACGATCCGCAACCTTGTCAGGGTTCTCAGGCTGGTCTCATAGATTGGGAAGGACCAAGCGAGGTGGCAGGTGAAGTGCGCTGCCCAGTGACGGTGGCAGATTTTACCAAACATGTCGCCCAGCTGCACGCCGATGGTGATATCGGCTTCAGCAAGGAATATGAAGCGATCCAGGGCGAGGCATTAAATGACGAGTATCCTTCCGAAAACTCCCAGCATCCGGAGAACAAGGGCAAGAATCGATATCTAAATGTTATCGCTTGTAAGTCTAGCATTGTGATACCTTTTTTTTTCGGATTTATTGTAAAAGTATAAATGTTATCTTTGCAGACGATCATAGTCGTGTGCATTTGCGACAGGTACCTGGGCAAAAGAAGCACCTTGACTATATCAATGCTAATTACATAGATGGCTACCAGAAGCCACGTGCCTTCATTGGCACACAGGGTCCACTGCCGGGAACTTTCGACTGCTTTTGGCGCATGATCTGGGAACAGCGTGTGGCGGTAATAGTGATGATAACGAATCTTGTCGAACGTGGCCGAAGAAAATGTGACATGTACTGGCCGAAAGATGGCACCGAAACGTACGGCATTATTCAGGTGCGCCTGGTAAAGGAAGATGTCATGGCTACTTATACCGTTCGTACGCTGCACATCAAGCATTTGAAGATGAAAAAGAAGAAGCAGTCTCAGATGGAAAAAACTGTCTACCAGTATCACTACACAAATTGGCCCGATCACGGCACTCCAGACCACCCGTTGCCAGTGATCAACTTTGTCAAGAAGTCAACCACAGCCAACCCGGCCGATGCGGGTCCAATTGTGGTACATTGCTCGGCTGGTGTCGGACGAACCGGGACGTTCATCGTGCTGGACGCAATGCTGAAGCAGATCGAAACGAAAGCATCGTTAAATGTGTTCGGGTTCCTGCGATACATTCGCGCTCAGCGGAACTATCTAGTGCAGACGGAGGAACAGTACATCTTTATACACGATGCACTGGTCGAGGCGATCGATAGTGGCGAGACAAACATCAAAATGGATGCAATTGGCGGATTGGTAAATCATCTGGACTTCATCGATGCACAGTACAAGGTAATAAATCTTCTAAACGAGTGAATTGAAAGATCAAATGCACTACCTTTGCATTCTGCAATTGACTTATAAAAAAACTTGACACGTTTTATGTCTATTATCCAGCTTATCGTAAGTTATCAGCCAAAGGAGATCAACTTGACGTCGTCTTTGAAACAGGTAAATGGCATAAAAAATCGTAGCTCACTTGTCCCCCTGGAAGGTAGCCGAGTGCACCTTACTCCTAAGCCGGGCGTAGAAGGTAGTGACTATATCAACGCCACTTGGCTGCACGGATTCCGCCGGTTACGGGACTTTATAGTCACGCAACACCCGCTAATCGAAACCTTCAAAGACTTCTGGCAGATGGTGTGGGATCACAATGCGCAAACGGTGGTGCTGCTGTCTTCGGTAGACAATATGGTAAGCGAACCGGCGATGCAATTTTCTGTTTATCATATTAACCATCATTTTAATATCCTCGTGTCTACTTGTATCGGTTTCTTTTCTATAACAGTCATTTTTGCAATTTTGGCCTAACGAATCGGAGCCAATCGAAAGCGATTACTATCGCATTCGGATGGTGTCGGAGATGTCCGAAGATAACTACATCGTGCGGAGCTTCGTAATTCAGTCTATTCAGGATGACTACGAGCTCAGTGTAAAGATGCTGGAAAACTCTTCCTGGCCGGATATGAATAACACTCGTTCAATATTCGATTTTGCCGTGCGTGTTCACGAACGGTGTAGCGAATATAGAAACGGTCCCATAGTTGTTGTGGATAGGTTAGTGCATTTATTTAACTTTGCAGTATGCTGAAGAATGTTCAGCTGTTGTTACTATTTGTTAAAGTTACGACACTGAAAAACCACTAACTTACTTTGTATATATTTTTGATCTACTAGATACGGTGGTTTCCAGGCATGCCAGTTTTGTGCCGTTAGCTCCTTAGCGATGCAGTTAGAATACGATCAGACTGCAAATATTTATACCTACGCAAAACTGTACCACAACAAGCGGCCGGGTATTTGGACTTCGTACGATGACATCCGACAAATCTATCGAATACTCTCGTACATGCCGAAGGATCTTGGGCTGTTGAAATGCACCGAGTTACGAACCGAGTTTGACGACGCAGCAATGATGACGGCTACACCGGATCTGTACAGCAAAATCTGCAGCAACGGTAGTATAAACAATCAACTCACCGGTGGCACTCCAGATGGTGTAGGTAATGGTACGACCACTACAACAACAACGACAACGTCCATTAATCCACCCACGGGACTTGCCGGCACACCGAACTCGGTCTGTCCACCGATGGTAGCGATGGGAGCGATGGGAACGACGCCACCACCGCCGACACTACAGAACGGCGGTACTGTTATCGTGAAGATGAATGGTGACGATAACGAAGAGCTGTCTGTCGTGGTGGCCACTGGCAACCACCATCTTAATTTGGACCACAATCAAGCATAAATCGAGCCGAAGTCGCACCATCCGCGTTGAGGAAAGAAGTATTTATTTGCATTTAGTTTCCTCTGATGTAATCTGTATTAGAATGCGATACGGTTTCCTTATACGGCCATTGCCACATCTTGACCATTACATCGATTACGGTGACGTGAAATTCGTTGCCGCCGTTTTGTCACATTTTACAAAACGTATTCGCTTTTATATCGTTAATACTTCGACCAATTTATGTCTAAGTTAAGAGCAGTATTTAGTATACGTAGATTAACGATGCACACATACACACACTCTTTTGGGCTGATTTTTTAAAGCAGCTATAAACGCTGCAGCTGTGAGATATTACCAATTAGTACTCTTTGCTCCTCGGAGAATCCGGCACGGGCAAACTAAGTGATGGAGCTCGGAGTTGATTTCCTTGTCTGCCTCCGTTCGTAGTGCACTAGTTGCGCTGATGGGCGTAACAACGGCGAAACATAAAATCTAGTCGTTGATATTCCGATGCTCATTGCGCCGTACCAACATACCTGGATGGGAGCTCTTTCAATGCTTCCGCTAGTTTACACCATAAAAACTCTAACCTACTTTTTAATAGCAACATGCTATATACCGAAAACTCCTCAGTCATTTCGTGATAACGGAAATGTAGTAAATACTGCTCATCGCTGTAGTCTATTTTCTTCGCACTCCATTCGTTTGAACAGAGGAAAAGTTAAACCGAAATATAATCATATTGATTATGATTCCACCTTTTCAGTATGCTTCATTTAGGCGAAGGCAAGATGCTTGGAGGGTTGTTTCAATGTACCATTTTTAATATTTATGGAAATTTAATGTGAGCACTCGTATTTCGCAAAATGTCTTTTTTGTCTTGTTTTGAAGGTTAGGACCGGGACATAAACGGGACCGTAATCGATACGCGTATAAATTCGCGTTCGAGCGATGCTTAGATAAAGCATATGATGAGGTACACGAAGATAGGATTAATTTTAATGTGTAAATAATTTATAATTATCATACAGAGAGATGGCGTTAAGCTTACGGGAAGTCTTGGGAAAGAACTGTTTCGATAATTTGAAAGCAAATTTTTAATGGCGACAATTTTTTGCTGCTGCTTTAGTAAGTCATCTGTTAAATTCATAAACCATTAAAAACGCTGAAAAATGAATTAAATATCCCTTACAAACTTTGTTGAACGCAACGTGTTGCCTGTATTAAAAGACTTGGTTTGTACACCATTGAATTGCACTAATCTGCGAATAGATATTGATCTTTAAAAGCACATATAAGGTACATTTCTACAGTAACCGTAGCAAGCCATAAGTAATTTACTATTGAAAAGAAACAATGCGACAAATTATAAATAGCAAAAACTGGAAATGAGGAAGAAATCGGGCGAAATCGAAAATGCGATGAGATACAAAGACTGGTTTTCTAAGTTTCTTACTGTCGAAATCAGACATGCGAATCTGGGGAACGGATAGGACAGCACAAACAAAATCATAACACAAGTTGTAGTTGAAACTAGCGTGAACAAATTAGACAAAGGACAGAACAAATTGAGTACGAACTAAAACAAATTATAGATAAATTAAAAACGAAACGAAACGAGCGATGCATACGAAGCATAGGCACGGAATAGTCACTGCTTCTTGAAACCGTAAGATTTGACGGTCCGATGCTCCTAATGAGCTTACGGAATAATTGCATCACAATCGTGACGATAAAGAAACGAAAAATAGTTGCCAAATGAAACAGACAATGGCAGGAAGTAGCGAAATATCGAACGTTTGGAGTTATAGAAAAAATTGACATTCGCAGTTAGTGTCAGTTTCCATCGATAAATTAGCTCTAACCATTCCTAGTGAAAGAAACGTAGGGAAACATCATTAGTACATGATCTATAAAACACACTAAGCATTTATTACACTCAATCTAAAGTCATAGATACGGGCTCCTCCCAAAGATGCAACGTTATCATTGTCAACGCAAATATATTCTCTACTGGCAAAACAATGGAATCTTAAAAGCAAGTTGCCGGGCATAAACAGTTACAAATGTGACTATAGTCACATTTCAACCACCTCCGAGAGAAAGTGCTGTATCTATCCATAGTTTTTTCTCATCGATTTATTTTTCGATACGATTTGAAGAATTCCAACAGACAATTCAAACAAATGTGAGAGAATCGAATTGAAGAATTGCAACAGATTATCGAAACACTGCAGTAATCCATAATTGTTTCATTCAATTGGCCGTTGATGTAAAACAGATTATGAGTCGTTGATCTTCTTCGTAAACTAATTTATCTAAACCATTTGATGAAGCAAGCTTTGATTAGCAGATGGCGGTCATCATTTATAGTTCCTTACTGATAAACTGCACTACTGCCGAGGTGTTCGCCTGAGAGCGAGATTTGGTGCATCCATTACCTAAGCTAACCAACAACATTAGAAGAGCGTTGGGATAAAAGAGCTGAGGAATTGCATTCCACGTATGTTCGTGGCGGCTATTTCACCACCGTACGTTACGCTCCACGCAGTATTACGAAATATACAGTCCTTTTCTCGTCAGTATTCCATAGAAACAAAGCATTACGCCTATCGTCGAGGAAAAATATTCATTGCCGAAATTACAGAGCGCGTGAAGGAACCGTAGCTAAATAATTGCGACATTCGGATTCTAGGAAATTATACAGATAAAAACAATAACGAACAACATCTGCCAAGATAACAACCGTTTGAGTGAATAAAGAAGGGGAACTAATTTAAATTATAAAAAAGAACAAACTCATAAATTTAGTGATCAAGATGGTACTACAAAAATAAAAAAACCAAATTTAAATTAGGCTTGAAATGAATGAAAATAAACGACACCTGTGAAACATGTATGATGCAACCCAAACATTTGAAAATAAAATGCATGGTTAATGGGGAAGAATTATAATAACGAGAAAAAAACATGCATAAAAGAAGATAACAAAAGTGTTTTGGGATTCACGTGTTAAGACGAGTTAGCAAAGCCATCCATTTTGCGCGGGAAATAGTTATTAGCAATAGAAACGTATGAAAGATTGTGATTGAAATGTATGGGCCGATAATTCCGCAGCCGATACGTTGCAGCAACGGAAAAATGTGCCGAAATGATATCGTCCCTCTATGGGAATTCATAGCTGTAGGAGAGTCATGAATGGCAAACGTGAGAACAAACAAACAAGCTAAAAATGGGTTTTTATAAAGGGTTGGACTGCACGGAAGTGCATCTATTGAAGAGATTATGCAAACGAACCTGTAGCTGAAAGAATAGTTGTCTGACGTCATGCAAAGGGCATCGTATAAAATGAAATGATAAAAATTACTCGACTAGACTATAGATTAGATGGACTTGTGGCCAATGCCATACCTGAAAGCACAAAAAATACGCCCGGTAATCCGACGCACGTGGTATCTGCCGAGTGTGATTTCAACAACGTACGTGTAGGAAAAAAAATCGATTTGACGATATGTTCTAAGCGAGACCGGTTTAAAAATCGATATAAATACATGTAAAATTTTATGTGACAATTAAAACCACAACTGAAAATACAAACTGTACGTCGGTACCGTTTAGTGCTCATTCAGGACACAAGTATAAATCATTCGTGTTTTATATGACTTTATTTTCATCATGCATCGTATGAAACAAAATGTTGTTTTCTTTATAGGAGAATTGTATTCGATAGCAGCTTAGTCCAATCGTACAGCCGCTCGAAGCTTTGCCGAACGACTTCGTGGATTATCCGCCACCTCATCATTCGATGGGACAACGACGTGCTTGTTGATTTGCTTCCAGCTTTGTTTCATCGTCTCCTGCATCGTTTCTGTGGCGTGAGCTAGCGTATGGCTAATGTAGTGCAATGGCACTTTGCTGGCCACGTCGTCCACAACATGCCCCGTCAGATGACGCTTGACGATTGTGTCCTCCAACGAGTGAAAGGTTATCGTAACCAGCTTACCGCCAGTTCGTAACAGTTGCTTGGCCAGCACTAAGCCATAGTTGATTTCGTTCAGCTCATTGTTTACAAAAATTCGCAATGCCTGAAACGTCTTTGTGGCGACATGTGCAGGACGCCGTAGCTTGTCTAGTCGAAAATCGAACATCCCTTCCGAATCGCTTTGGCTGAGACAATGCGCAACGATGCTCGCTAGTTCGCCCGTCGTTTCAATGCGTTTCACCGTAAACCGTGCACTTACGATAGCGCGTGCGATCTTTTTCGCTTGCTTTTCTTCGCCGTACACTTTAAGGATTCGCGCGAGGTCGTGCTCCTGAATACGAGCAAGCACGTCCGCTGCCGAAAGTTGATCTGGACAGCGATCCTTATCCATACGCATGTCGAGTGGGCCGTTGTGCGCTAACGAAAAGCCACGTGACGCCTCATCAAACTGCATCGAAGAACAACCGAAGTCAAACAGTATACCATCGAAAAAGCGTTGTCGGTCAAAACCCTCGACGGAGCGTAGAAGACTTGGAAGTTCGGAAAATTTGCCTAACAACGGCACGATGCGGCCGGGAAAGTCTTTGGCCATTTCATACGCAAGTTGGTGTGCGAGAGGATCCCGATCCAGAGCAATTATCTTTGTCCCGGGAGCTGCCTCAAGTATGGCTCGGGAGTGGCCACCAGCTCCGAACGTCATATCTATGAACACTTGGTTATGCTGTGGATCGAAAAACCGTATCGTTTCTGCAGCCATTACCGCACGATGGAGCGGCGGTTTGGAGGCGACTGACGCATAACTTCTTCCTACAATTAGTCTAACAAAACCTACATGATCCGCTCTACGCAGAAAAGCACGCATCTCTGGGCGTTAATTTTTCTTCTGTAGTATCTCGAGAAACTCCGTGGATAATACTTCACGGCACTGTTCTCCAGAGAGCCCGGTTGCAGTAGAGTGCAGCGTCCGCGGATGGCGGTTCGCGTGGACGTCGTTTACGATTTTTTCTAGTGCTCGAAATTGTCGGTTAAGCCGATCGTCCTTAACAGCAATGATGTTTGAAGATCCCAGTACTGTTGTGAGTTGATCTCGCAGGTACTGGCCTAAATCACGACCAACTTTACTTTTGTCAACCGGCCAACGCTCCAGAAGGCTGAGAAAGTTTTTATAATGCTGTGACATATTTTATCAGGAACCAGAATATGGGAGATGAGCCTGGAACGATAAACTACCATTAGTTAATTTTCCAGCATTGAAGTTAAAAGTGAGACATTTATTTTAGAAAGTACAAATGTCCCGCATGAGGAACCATTACGATTCCGGGATCACTGATAATGATACAACCGGCAAGAAGGTATATTGATTACCTCTTAACTCGCTTCAACGTACCCAATCGATGCGCGTCGCAATCTTATGTCTTTCTACATTACATAGAATCAACCTTGAACGTTAATTTTACACCAATCTTAACTTTACTATTTCAAAACTTTTGAAAAGGTCTTCCGTAATCACCATGTGTTGTGACGGTTTAAAGGTAAACAGAAAAATATTGACTATTGTACCACGCGTTTATAATGACACGCTTAGTGCTCCATTGGTAGACGACACGTGGGTTGATCGTCCAATCTTACTTTTCGGTTACCATAGTAACAATCATCTGTAACGGGTGCAATGATTTCAAAACAATTTGATGGCTTTTTAAAACAAAAAGAACTGTGTTTGATGGATTATTGTTAATAGCCCATTCAATACTATATCTATTCGTTTATACCAGCTAGCATTCATAAGTTTTCAAAAAGTTTTAACAATACTTTGATACCCTTGCAATAATTTTTGTCAATGCAAAACAGCATCAACTTATCAATAACAAAAAGAGTTGAGCAAAATGGAGAAGACTAGAAGACCAACACTCCATTTAATGTAATTTACTTGAATAAATTTAATTTTTTTTATTAAGATGAATTTTACGGAAAGGTATTTTTAATAAAGGGTACGAGAATAAATTTAATAAATGATTGAACGTTAATTGAATTGGTCAATCTACGAAAAGAACTACAAACTAAAAGTATTTTTGTAATTTAACAAAAAAGTTAGAGGAAAGGAGAGTACGAGTGAGAAGCAATGCAATTTGACTGTATACATCCTCTATATACCAAGATTAAGCGAAATAAATTCTAACTAATCTTTTGTCGTTTGGCACAATTTTGCAATACTTTTCATAGGCCGCAAATCGTAAACCGTACTAGAATAAACTATAAAATTACACCCGACACCTGAGAGCTGATCTAGTGCATCGTTATGACACGCGATCGGCCGGTCTATTGAAAAATGCGTCACGCTTCACATCGAAACGAAAAGTCTAGCAAAGGCATATCCAATCCTTTCGAACGTCTTCGTCAGAATCGATATCCGATCTCTTAACCACGATCGAGTCATCCAACCGCGAACGATCCGTGTCGCCAATTTCCGCCGGCAAGCGATCGCTCATCCATATCAAAATGCTAGCTCCTATCATCGTGCATTAGGGCGACCACACCAACATGCCAGAGGTCGGCATTTGATTAATGCATTTCACTTCTTCGGGTCTGCAAACGGGAAATGATCGGAAACTGACAAGCGACGATGACGATAGCTGCCAAGCGGCTCGATTTTTCAAATCTAAATCCCCCGAGATGCACCGTTGCACCCGTTGCAACAGAGCGACACCTTTCTGCTCCCAACGTCGCTGCATAGCACGTGTGATTTACCTGTTCCACCGCAAAGTTGCATACGTGCTGTCCTTATCTATGCGAACCACAGGGCGTTCCTTTGTTAACGCATTGTCATTCCTAGCCCAAATGCGCGGCAAACGATGACAGTTGGTGCAGCTCGTTGTTGTACTCGGGCAGATATTTCAAGTGCTTTAGCAAATTAAAATGGTTTAATATTGTTTGCGGAGCCCATCTGAACATTATACAGACGGCACGATCACGTAAGGATCGAGGCAACTGCGAAGTCTAACGGTGCTCGATTGATTGGGGGTTTTTGGTAACATTCTGAAAAGGCTAAACAGGACACTACTTCTTGCGAGGATCAAATCCGTTTGCTACTTTGTTTGATTGCACTAACTTGCCCTTCGTGAAATCACTAACGTTTCTTCAGCGTTCCGTTCACCCGCACGGTGCTCGTTTCCGTTAAAAATATTCGCAACTTTTGATCATCTGCCGACCGCTGCGGCATTCAGGCGGCCTTGCGCCTCGCGCAACCAGCAATACCGCCACCCATTTCCGGCTGGCCGCTGGAACCGACCATCTTCCCCACGTGTTGACGCCACATTGCAAGATTAATGCATCGCACGTCATCGACCGCTGTCACATGTCGTGGTACTCAAGTTGGCGCGGTTTTTTGGTTTTTGATTAATTCTGCAATCCCGCGGAACGCGTGCCCCGTTGCATCCTCACGAATCCACCAAGGCGGGGCTACGATTACGGCTCGATCGAACTAATTTTAACTGCCGTCCGGCCGCATTATTGCACCACACAGGAATTGCATGCGAGAGATGGATTCCTACTTTTTCCGAGGTTGTCGATTTTTTAATCTGCGGTTTAATTTTTCTTATGATGTTTTGCACATGCTGGGTCGCTCGCACTACGATGGCTCGCTTAATGCTTCGGTGGGAAAAACAATTTTTCATCCCTCGAACTAAACCGAGTACCTTTTCGAGGGTGGCCGGCTCCCGCCCGGAGCCAACTCTACCCTTCCGCTATGATAGAAGCATCCTCTTGCTGTTTTCGTTCATCTTCAGCCTTCGATTTGGCCAGTGGTGGCCGTCAGAGTCGGCTCATGCGATAAAGCAAGTTGATTGCGAACGACATCAGCGGTTCGCGATCGTGTCCAGTTGCGCCGAAGTAGCGTATATGCGCGCGCGATTGCGATGATCCTCGGGAGGCGGCGGCCGCCATTGCCCGTATCCGTCCGAAGTGCCCTTCTAACCCGCGCACCCTTGGCTGGGCCAGCGTTCGATTTTCAGTTTCATGTGAGGCATCCCAGATCGACTGCGCTCAGCAGTACCATCGGTGCCCTGGTCGAGATCGGCTCGGCAGTGCTAGCAGCGACCCGGAAGCTTGTACAGCAACACATCGTCGTCCCACGCTCAGTCGATACTATCCCGGTTGTGAAACACGCGTTTAGTGAGCAATACTACGACAGCAACATGCTAAGTGGTGCAAAGATCCTGTCCGGCACGGAGGTGGCCAAGTGAGTTTCCGGTTTGGCAACACTGATGTGGGGCTGTCTTCGTGCAGTTGTTCTGCAAGTGTCCTTTTTCCTCCGATTCGCAGGGAGATCCGCGAGCGGTTAAAGAAGGATGTGGCCGAGATCCGGCGCCAGGTACCGACGCTTGTGCCCGGGTTGGCGATCGTGCAGGTTGGTGGCCGCGAGGACTCGAACGTCTACATCCGGATGAAGATCAAAGCGGCGGAAGAGATCGGCATGTACGCCGAACACGTCCAGCTGCCGCGTACGACCACGCAGGACGAGCTGTTGGCAACGGTAAGTGTGCATGTAGTGTGCGTATGTGTGTTTTTGAGATGGTTGCCAGGGATCGTGGCTACATGATAAGAACCACATGATGCCAGGTAGAGCTCACGAGGACTAGAAGTTGTGCTTGTTTCCAAAACAACGTTCATTTTCCGTACTCCTCGTCAGTCAGCCAACTGGGGTGGAGAAGTTTGAGTGAAGGGAAAAGGAAGTCGAACACGCCGTAAGGGCCGATCGCCGATCCGTTGCGCCAATTTCCCGCGGAATGGGAGCGTGTAGTAATTTGATGGGATATCTGTTGACACCTCCATTTGTCGTTCTTGCGAGCAGATAGTGTGGTTTTGCTTTTTTTTTGTATGAGAGTTTTCCTACCTCTTTTCATCGATCGAGCAAGCGCTTACGGAATTAGAATTATGCTACAGGATTATCGCTCCAAGTGCATAACATGCCAATGATCGTTGAAATGGCTGTCAAGGGGGGTAATTGCTGTTGATAGGTGAATTTTTGCATCTTTCATGCGGTCATGTTCTTCGCATGAAACTACACGTTGCACTAGTCACCGATCAGTAGGAGGAGAATCAGAAGGAGTTGAAAAACAAGAACTAATGTGATAGATTGCAGTAGGACAAGTGTGCAATGGCTCATGTTATATTCGAGATCGGCACTAGATTTCAACGGGCAACTTTGTAATGAGCTGGTTAGTGATGCTAACAGCTGCTCGTTACGAAACGAGTCACGTTGGGCACGTAGATTAGTTTTTCTTGTTTTATAATACGAGAAAAAGTTAGACTCAATGAGAGAAACGTAAATATAAATATTTACTTACTGCTAACGTACATTTAGCATATTCTAAAGCGAATAAGTAATGCCGAACCTCGTCGAAAGTTATTTCTCAGGAAAGTGAAAGCATCGGGGAATTGTGCTAACGAGCACGTTGCATTGTTCTATCCAAACGTTATAGGAGAAGTAATTTTTTGCAGTATTTTGAACCAGTTTACATGAATTCATATATATATATATATATATATATATATATATATATATATATATATATATATATATATATATATATATATATATATATATATATATATATATATATATATATATATATATATATATATATATATATATATATATATATATATATATATATATATATATATATATATATATATATATATATATATATATATATACGAGATGAATTCATGTAAACATGTAAATTCATGTGATGAATAGAATTATATGAATTCATATACATTTTACGAGCCATAATGCGCCTCCATTTGGATTCTCTGTTGCTCAAATAAATAATTAAATTATATTTCTTGCAATGAATAATAACGATAAAATGACTTTGTTAATACCCAGGCTAAATGTATTGTTCAAACTATATTATAGGCTTACGTGAAACAAGATTTTTCCTAAATACATCAAAGAATTCAGTTGATTTATTCGAATGATGGGAGATTCTTACCTCCTGGACTGTTGCCAAATGGCTAGCAAATCGAGGTGCTGGAAAATGCGCGCAATTTCGAGGAAGACTGAGATGCATTCCCTTTCGCAAATAGCTTAATAATGATATAACCATCTGACAATCACGTTTGATCTAGGAGCGCCTCATAAACTATGTCCAAGGCGCCAAATGTTGCGATAAATTGTCCGAACTACTGGTGGAAAGTGTGAACGGACCTGCATCATGCGAATTCTAAAATAGCGCCATCGTAAATACATTTTGACGCCATCTAGTGACAGATCTTGCCGTCGGTGCCAAACACACATTGATCGTGTGTCTGAAGAGGACAAATGCACCCCTCTCGATGGATAGGGCTCTCGCCGAGACCATCCAATCGATTGCTCCTTATCTCTGACTTGACAAACGATCACGACATTTGAGGTCAAGGACATAGAGATGGGTTTCACTCGAAGGATAGTAATGGTTGCTTTCATTTCCTCCAGGTCAAGCGCCTCAACGAGGACCCTTGCTTCCACGGCATCATCGTCCAAATGCCGCTCGATTCGGACTCCCCGATCGATGCACATCTCATCACGGATGCCGTTTCCCCGGAAAAGGACGTGGATGGGTAAGTCAGGGCCCCATTTCCGGCGTAACGGAGTTGTCATGCATCACGTGAACCATTGCAGGCTCAACACCGTCAACGAGGGGCGCGTCGCAACGGGTGATATGGGCGGATTCCTGCCCTGCACGCCAAACGGTTGTATGGAGTTAATCAAACGTAGCGGCACACCGATCGCAGGCTCATATGCGGTCGTGATTGGTAGAAGCAAGATCGTTGGAACCCCGATGTCGGAGTTGCTTAAATGGGCCGATGCCACCGTCACGATCGCGCACTCTAAGACGAAGAACCTGAACCTGCTCATCAAGAAGGCGGACATCCTGGTGGTGGCCGTCGGCCGACCAGAGATGGTCCGGGGCGCCTGGATTAAGCCGGGCGCTGTCGTCATAGATTGCGGTATAAACTCCATCCCGGGTAAGGAACGGAACGGCCCGAACGTTATCAACCTAGGCTAGCTAGCGAGCCTGATCCTCGGCCGAATCGGCCTTCGTTCGGAACTGCTATCTGTGGTTGTTCTCGACAGTGAATTCACTTGTCGGTTCAGCATCCGAACGACCGCGTGATTCGCCGGAATAGCATCTTCTCGCTCATTATTCACGGCGGCTCGTATTATCCATTCCGCTTTCTCTGCTAGACCCGACCAAGAAGAGCGGCCAGCGGTTGGTGGGAGACGTGAAGTACGACGAGGCGCTGACCGTTGCCTCGCACGTAACACCGGTTCCAGGAGGTGTAGGTCCGATGACGGTCGCGATGCTGATGCAGAACACCGTTCAGTCTGCCCAGAGAGTTGCCCGGAGATTGATCGAGATGGAGTTCCGCTGGTGTTTGAAGCAGCTTCCACTCAAGCTAACCGAACCGGTTCCCAGGTACGTACGGGGCGTACTAGTATGCGTGCGCCACGATCGATGCCAGATCCTTGATCGAGACTTTTGGCGTTCTAACGTTTCATTCGTGCGCTTCTTGCTTGAACAGTGACATCGAGATTGCTCGCGCCCAGGTGCCAAAGGATGTGTCCTTGTTGGCACAGGAGATCGGTCTGATACCGTCCGAGGTGTCGTTGTACGGGACGAAGAAAGCCAAAGTATCCCTGAAGGTGTTGGAGCGTCTCCAGTATGAGGACGATGCGAAATACGTCGTCGTCGCCGGGTAAGTTCTAATGCGCCTCCGGCAATATTTGTATGCGTGACGATTGTTAAGCCTTTTAACGAACGCACAGCAATTTCGGGGACAGTGATTAGATCCACTTGAGCCTGCTTTTGTTATCGTGTTAAGAAACCATCGAATGTTGCATTTCTGTTGATGCTCAGCAGACCCACGCCACTCCGTTATCAAATGATGTCCCAGGAATGGGGAAGATTATTTGTAAGCTCCTAGTTCGGTTCATGTTAGCACTCATCTTTTTTTTTATTTACGAGAACAACTCATTACAATTGATTTTAAAACATTGTTCTAACTGAAGTATTTTCTGTGCATATATAATTTTGACATGAAGGTAACAAGAAATAGATTCTATCGCCATGGTTTGCACAAAGTATAGTATTTGATATGTAATATTACGATTCGGCAATGAAAGTCTACTTAATGAAAGCGCAACATTTAAACACTGGCCTGTTAATTGGCCTCCGAGCATAGGTGTAAATAGAATTGTTACACTGAATACCATGCAACGTGCTTCTTCTATCGCCATTCTAATAATAGTCATATTACTTACCATGATTAGCGCAATTCCGCCTGTCGATGACGGTGGCTAACCATTTTCCATGACTCGTTGTTTTTGAGCTACATTTGGCTAGAGATAATGATGAGCTGACACGATCGAGCTATAAACATAAAGTCTTGGCAGCGTGTTGCTGTTTCTGGACGATCATTTAATAGAGAACATGGACACTGTTGCATTTTTAAATGAGGATTAAATATTGTTAGACGGGCTTAGGAAGAAAGCGCTGTCCATTGAACCGATTCGAAAAGGACTTGTCGTAGACCGACGAGGAGTTTGCTAACCGTACAAAGCCTAAATTGAATGCTATTATTATCATTCTGCTTGTTCCAGAATTACACCGACTCCGTTGGGTGAGGGTAAAAGTACCACCCTGGTTGGGCTAGTGCAGGCCTTGACCGCACACAAGCGATACAATTCGATCGCATGCCTGCGCCAGCCTTCGCAAGGACCTACGTTCGGTATCAAGGGTGGAGCGGCTGGTGGTGGCTACTCGCAGGTCATCCCGATGGAGGACTTCAACCTGCATCTGACCGGTGACATCCACGCAGTTACGGCGGCAAACAATCTGCTGGCAGCGCAGCTGGACGCACGCATTTTCCACGAGGCGACCCAAACCGACCAAGCCCTGTACGAGCGGCTGGTACCGGCCATCAAGGGATCGCGCAAGTTCGCCCCGATCCAGCTACGTCGATTGAAGCGGCTTGGCATCGACAAGACGGACCCGTACACGCTTACACCGGAAGAGATCCGTCGCTTCGCCCGACTCAACATCGACCCACACAACGTGGTTTGGACGCGCGTGCTGGACGTGAACGATCGCTATCTGCGTAAGATCACCATTGGTCTGTCACCGACCGAGAAGAACCTGACACGTGACACCAGCTTCGCGATCTCGGTGTCGAGCGAGATCATGGCCATCCTGGCGTTGGCTACCGGGCTCGAGGATATGAAGCAGCGACTGGCGAAGATGGTGGTGGCTTTCGATAAGGCTGGCACACCGGTCACCGCGGATGATTTGGGAGTGACTGGTTCGATGATGGTGCTGCTAAAGGATGCCATCGAGCCAACGCTCATGCAGACGCTCGAGGGTACTCCGGTGCTGGTGCACGCCGGTCCGTTCGCTAACATCGCGCACGGTTGCTCCTCTATCGTGGCGGACGATATCGGCATGAAGTTGGCTGGTAAGCGCGGTTTCGTCGTGACGGAAGCCGGTTTCGGTTCCGACATAGGCATGGAGAAGTTCTTCAACATCAAGTGCCGCGCTTCCGGCAAGGTGCCGAATGCGGTCGTACTGGTAACAACGGTGCGAGCGCTGAAGATGCATGGTGGAGGTCCGGTTGTGACCGCAGGAGCGCCGTTGCGGCGTGAATACATGAGCGAGAATCTCGACCTGCTGGAGAAAGGGTTGCCGAACCTGCTAAAGCACATTGAGAACGGTTTGAAGTTTGGCGTTCCGGTTGTGGTTGCCATCAACGCCCACGGCACCGATTCCGCGGCCGAACACGAGCTAGTACGTACGGCGGCCAAGGCTGCTGGGGCGTTCGATGCGATCGTATCGAACCACTGGGCCAAGGGTGGCGAAGGAGCTGCTGAACTGGCTCAGGCGGTCATCGATGCCTGCAACCGGCCAGCTGACTTCAAGCTGCTGTACGAGCTGGACCTGCCGATCGAGGACAAGATCATCCGAATCGCCAAGGAGATGTACGGGGCCGGCACGGTGGAGCTAAACAGCAAGGTTCGGGATGCCATCCGTCTCTACACGGAAAAGGTAGGTGGAGAATCGCGCGTCCGGACTTTGTTCGCAACATCTATCTCATTGCAATTTCCCCAATCCATTCGCCACAGGGCTTTGGCAAGCTGCCGATCTGTATGGCCAAGACGTCGATGTCGCTGACGGGTGACCCGAGCGTGAAAGGTGCGCCGAAGGACTTCAAGCTGGTCATCAATGACATCTGCCTTTCGGCCGGTGCCGGGTTCGTCGTACCGATGTGCGGTGAAATCTCCAAGATGCCCGGTCTCCCAACACGACCGTCAATTTTTGACATCGACCTTAACACCGAAACGGGGGAAATCGAGGGATTGTTTTAAAGCGGCCAGCTGATGCGCTGTTGCTACGAGCTAGGCTTGAATGAATTCGATTTTTGTAGACCGAGAGAAAGTGAAAATTTTAACTATTTTCTTTGCCATATTTTTGATACACGAGTTTACTGTGTTAACGCTTGCTGTATACTCCGAAGGGATTATTTTGAAATTATCGAAAGCATACCACGCTTTTTTCACTGTCGACCTGACCATATTTCAGATTCAATCAGACGCTTATCGCTACGTTGAAAATTTACCAAATACATCACTTTTCTTCCCAAACAGTAAAAAAGATATACACAAACTCTCTGATGTGGAAATGATTTTTATATCACAGCTTGTAAAGAAGCTCGTCGGAAGTATGTTCCTCAAGGTACGGTGTTTTATTTCATAATAGCTGCTGGTAATATTCGACCTTTGTCGATAATAACGTAATATTTCATTATAACAAAAGTAAAGAGAAAAAGAAACTGATGAACCCTACTGAATGGTCATTCTTAGGATTATTTTTTGTAGAATGAATTCATAAAACATAACAATGATTGCAGATTCATGAAACGTAGTTATATGCAACCTTTGACGTCGCTTTTCGCAAATTCGTTAGTGTTAATCGTAAATTTCAGTATTAAAAAAAATCATTTCTTGGTTCAGAATTATTGCTAACGCCGGAAGTTGATGATGGTCTCACGATCCCGATGCAATTTAGAAAAGAAGTGGATGCGAAGAGCGTGTTCAGATTCCAAAGTCACGTTGCAAAGCTGGCACGTTATACCTCCCTTTGGAAGAGACACTCGTCTACGTGGAAAGATGAAAGAAACGGATAACGTTATTAAGCATAATTGATCGAACTCTATTGAGTTCTGTGCGCTACGGCCGGCCGGAAACTTACGACTCAGTCAATCTATGCAGCTCCGCGCAATGCACTTTAAAGAACTCAATTCGATTGGCTGGAATCGGGCGTAGATTAAGATTATCATAGAGCGGGAATATCGCATCAGGGTAGATATTATTCGAGGCCTCCCGGCGCTTTGTCTTGCTAGGTCCATCACCCGTAAACCAATTGAAGTCGTGTGCCATACTTCGATTCTCCGTTATGCTTCGCTCGCGTTGAAGAATCCTTCATTTCAAGAAAGGAAAAGCAAAACCAATGAACACTCAAAAAAAAAGACAGACACGTGAATAATAAAGCAAACCCCTTACTTGATGAGGTAGTCCTTGACTTTGGCCATCAACGACCCAATGCTATGTTCCGTCAGAAGGGGTGTCTGTTCGGTATACCCACCCTGCAGTATGGAATCCATCGTGTACCGAAGAGCATTGATCTGCTCAATGGAAGAATGAACGCAGGGAAAAAATGGAATTTGTTGGAGCTAATTGCTACACAGATAAACGGTTACTTACGTCTGCAATGTCCTTCTCGCTGATAATCACATCCGCCGCGAGCGACATGTCATGTTCAGGGTAGATTGATGCGTTCGTTTCTGGCTCGCAGCCTAATCCTGCCAGCAAGCCCACGACACGTGTCTCATCGGGATCCTTCTTCAG
The DNA here is from genome assembly GCF_943737925.1 of Anopheles nili. Lineage (NCBI taxonomy): Eukaryota > Metazoa > Arthropoda > Insecta > Diptera > Culicidae > Anopheles > Anopheles nili. Next base: position 6,243,938 of record NC_071291.1, on the reverse strand, counting down.
CATGCAAGTGGGAGCGAATATGAGCGCCATGAGCACGGGTAAACCCGGAATGTTTGGCATCATTGACGTCAGTCGAGCAACCAACCGATTATTGCCCATTTCGTTCATGGTGGCCGCCACCAGCAGCTTATCGTACGGGTTCTGTGGGTTAGTATCGAGTAGCACCGAGTTGATGGATTCGTTTTCGATCACAACTGGCTTCCGGTAGCCGGAGAACAGCGCCGAGGAGCACTTCACCTCGAGCGGACTGTAGGGACCGCGGAGCGTGAGTCGCATCTTTAGCAGTTCGCTCGGTAACACCAGATCCGGCTGTTCGTCGTCCTCTAGGTAGCGCTGTTGCTCGGAGCTATCATTCAGAATTTGTTCCCGGTACTGCTTGTCGACTTCCATGTCGAGCTGCACGCGCTGGCGCTTTTCGTGGTTCATCTTGGACATGTACGACTCCTCCGATAACTGCGCGTGCTGTGAAGCGACCAGTTCCCGGTTGATGCTTTGCTCAGTCGAATCTGTTGCATTGCAACGCAGCACCACCATAACCACGTGATTCACAACCGAATAAATTTCGACATGCATTTCTTTTCCCAGCACCAGACGCTGAAAGTGCTTAACGGTCTCATCCGTCCAGATGTCCTTCGGAGAGTACACAACCGATGGTTGTACCTCCGCCAGGGATGCCTCGAACACCCGGTCGGGGATTTTTGTCAACGTATCCAACATGGTGCCCTCCAGCTGGCGGAAGTACGATACTGCCACGTTAGCGGTGGCACCAAAGTCAAGGAAGAACACCGCCCATTCGATTACTCCCCGGTTTTTAGACTCAACAAGCAGCTTCGCCCGAGCCATCAACTGTGTTTGATTGAATACCAGCGGGGCTGCGACGATCTGGCGTGCTTCAAACACATGTGCCGAATCAAATGAGCGCAACTGTTCACCGCCATTCAACCGGTGCTGAATTTCCTCGTAGATTTGTATGTTTTTGTCGTTCGGACGCAGGTAAAACTTGTTCGGATGAACCACATGCGTCACGACGGCCGTTAGCCGGTGCCAGTGAATTTGCGGTTCCACCGAGAGCTCGGCGTTCGGGATTTCGATGCACCGCGGATGCCACTCGTTGTCCTTCCACACGCCTAGCTTTTTCTCCGTCGCAAAGGAGATCGCATCGTAGTGGTGCATTACCATCAGCTCGGACTGGCCGCACCGCACATGGCGCAGTTTGATCGCGTCGAACACGCCCGGATGGATGCGATCAGGTGCATCTAAACCCTCGTATAACTGGGCGGGTGGGTGGAGGAATCGGATAAAAATTTTGTTTGTGCTCCGCTCGAACTCCACCTTCATGAGGGCGTGCTTTTCCGGGTCTGGTTTGCGCTCGGTCAGCAGCAGCTTAATCTGCTGCCGGTACAACGGACCGATGTAGTTGGCGTGTTCAAACCCGGAGAAAAACACCGTACTGAACGGATCTCGCCCACCCACTTCCATGTACACCTTCCGGTCGCCCATTTCGCTCTCGTTCATCGACACCGGGATAAAGTAGTGGGGATAGAATGCTCCGGCCATAACCACTTTCAGGACGACCGATTTCTCACGCCGAGTCCAGTTGACACGCTTCGCTCCGGTCATGGAGCGGATGTTCAGTTTCGCAAGCCGCATCTTTATCTCCTGCACCAGTTCCGCCATTTCGCTGAGCGACTTCAGATCGAGATGGTAACGCTGGCACCAACTAACCGTATTCCCACCGGTACCCATCTCCTTCACCGAACACCAGGTATTGTACGCATTCAAAATCGCTATCCCGTCCGAGTTGGATCCATCTGCCCAGTGCCGCTTGCACGAGAACGCCTCGATCGTGCGCAACTGGCGGAAAATGTTTTTCACGTTCATTCCCGCGGCTATAACGATCGCTTCATCGAGCACGGAAAACACGTAGCCCAGGACCACGAGCTTCGCCAGGTGCAAATCGACCGGCAGCTGTGACATCAACATCCCAAGGTAGGTCAGATCGCCATCCTGCGGATCGTACTTGCCCTTCGTCGTACGACGCAGCGCTCCGAGCTCTTTCAGCTGCAACACCGTGTTGCTGATGTCACAGAGATTCGGTGGCGAAAGCGCTAGAGCCAGTATGGTGTGTGGTGCTCCCATGTCGAGTCGTTTCGTTTTTAGCACCGTGATCCCAAGCGGACAGCGCACCATTTCGGGTTCGACCGATTGCGCCATTCCGTGATCGTAGAAGTGCTTGTTCACCAGACGGTACACGCGTCCGTTCATAACACGCCCGGTACGGCCTGCCCGTTGAATGCAGTTGTTTCGGGATGCCCACTGCGTGCGAAGACTTGTGAAATTGTTCAACGAATCGGTTACTAGCAAACGCTGAAGGCAGAAGTCGATAACTGCAAGGATGGTGCCATGCACGATACACAAGTATTGTGCATTGAGCACGCACACGAAGTAAGAGGGAATTGTACAAATGAATTAACACGCACAGAGTAATTAAATCGTACAAAAATAGTCTCAAAATTACCAAACTTTATGTCCGGAATCGTGACGGAGCTTTCAGCGATGTTGGTCGATAAAATGACCTTACGGTGACCGGGAGGGGGCTTCCGGAACACAAGCGCCTGCTGATCCGAGGGCAACATAGAGTGTAGCTTGAGGATGCTAAACTTGGTCTGCCGCTGTGCGTCGGGAATGTTTCCGCCAAGGAAGTTCTGCAAAACATCGGCCATACGCTCGATTTCGTTAATACCCGGCAGGAACATGATAATCGATGGTTTGTAATCGATCTGCGCTGGCGACTCGTACTCGTCGATAAGGCGATCGCACACGATCGCCAGTTTTGCGGCCAGAAAGTACATCTTGTCGTGGACTTCTGGCTGATCGTACTTGAGGCTGAAATCGATCGCTAGCTTTTCCAGATTATCCAAGTAGAAAACCGCCACGTTGTGCTGCCGGCATTTGGACACGGAGAGCTGCGGTGCCAGCAGGCTGTTTGGGCCGGGAATTTTGAAGTACTGTGCAAACTCCTGCGCCTCGATGGTGGCCGACATGAGAATGATCTTGGTATTGCGTGATATAGGCAGCAGCCGGCGCACGATGATTAGCAGAAAGTCCATATCCACCTCGCGCTCATGCACTTCATCCAAAATGATGTGCGTGTAGCGGCTCAGCGACTTTGAGGTTATGAGGATGTTCAACAGGACGCCCGTCGTAACGTACATCAAGCGTGTATCGTTGCTAACCACTTCCTTCAAGCCCACCTTGAATCCTACCAGAGAACCAAGCTCGCAGGATCGCTCTTCGGCCACGCGCTTCGCAATGGACGCGGTGGCAATTTTGCGCGGTTGCGTGACAATAATATTGCAGTACTCCTTGCGGTTGTACGCGTCCTCGAGCAGGTACTGCGGTACTTGGGTGGTTTTGCCACATCCTGTCGTTCCCTGCAACACGACGACGGGGTTTTCGCGAATCGCATTCAAAATGGCGTGTTTCGATTGATGAATACTCAAGGCGCTGGAGTTAACGGTGAAATTGAACCGACTGAACAAAGGCTCCATGAGTTCCTGGGCTCGTACGCGCTGCAGGTGCTCCGTGTCCTCCTCCGCCAGTGACAAGGCGTCATCGACGTCGTCAAGGTGCGATGTCGTTGTTTGATGCAAGGCATCATTTACCCAACTCTGCAGTATGTGGATTTATTAACGAACGAACGTCAACTGAATGCCGGTCACGTGCGTGATTTAATTACCTCCATCAGTCTGGCTTCCTCGGCTTTGCTGTACTTTGCCGCGTACTCTGTACCCTCAACATTTCGTTGCGGTAGTGTCTGAATATTCAGCTTTCCCGTCACAACTGACCCATTGCAGTATCCACCGGAAATGATCTTGCGTTGGAATGGTTTACTGAAGTTGAAGAAATTGTTAACATCGTCGTCTTCCTCCATGCTTACGACAAAATGCACAACTTCTGAACTTTGCACGTCTGCTAAGGTAAGCACTTTCGGATTCTTATAATGATCAAGACTAAGACCTTCCGGCTGTATTGTTCGCAACTAAACAAAATTAACAATTGTCAACGGATTTGGTGTTCGTCGATTATTGTGACAATTCACACACGAAGTGAGCGAGAAACAGGTTAGCCCATGTTGGTGTATTTTATATTGCATGATTTCGGCACTTTTAAATCAAAACTTATTTCATTTGATGTTAACGAAGTTTACGAAAGTTTACGAAGTTTTTCAGCATCAAAAGTACGACACCCCGATGAGCAAACCAAACAAAACGAATATACAACAGCGTGCAAAGTGAAAGAGCGTAAAAACTTGTTAACTGTGTCTAGAACTTCTGTGGCAAAACAGCTTTAGTTTTGTGGAAAAGTAACAGGAGAGCATACCAGTTGAGAGGCCGCATTTTTATAATATATAAACACCAAAAACATAGCAAACGTTTCAAATTCAAAAAACATTTGAAAATAAGGTTTATAGTACTGATCAACAGGTAGCGCTAAATGTGCTCGAAATATGCTCGAAATGCGCTATTTGCTCATAAATAGCGCTATACAAAAACGCTTGAATTATTTCATGATATAATTGTGAAATATTTCATCAGTTACATCTATGAGTTAGTTTTGAGTGCCACAGTTTAAAACAGCCGATAATCGAGAAAACTACTAACTTTTACCAGTTATGCGCTCCTGTTACTTTTGGGTAAATTTTTTTTGTTTTGCGATGCACGGGCTGGTTTCAAGATCGATTAATTCTAATCACTAATTTCTCTTTGCGGACTGCAAAGCATGCGCTTTGAATGAGAATACCCTTCGCGATTACAACAATGCAATTCGCAACATCTATCACAAATAATTTTCAAAATTTTGTTACCTATTTTAATCAAAAGCTCACACTTGCTGTACTTTAAATTTATAAAAAAAAACAGATTTAAATTGAAAAAAAACTAAGAAATTTTATGTTGATTGTAAAACAACACTGCTTGATCGTATTAGATTTTTACTTACGTTTGCGTATTGCTATACAACATAAAAAATGCAACTGTACATCGCTTTACTTTACTAATAAAATATGGACATTCTATGCACTATATCAAATGTTAATATTTGCGATTGATTGTAATTGATTTCTCTTGCGAATCCTTCTAGCCATCGGAAACATTATGGACGAGCAATTGTTACGTTACAAAAATTAAATACTTTTATTTAATATCGTTTGCACAGTTTTACGTTTTATATTGCACTTTCATCAGTTAACTAACACTCGCTTAGGATTGTGAGGGAGAAACATTACTGAATGTTCAACTTTAGCATAAATTCGATGTTTCGCGCACAGGAATGGCAATCCATAACGATAACCTTACAATCATACGAATATAGCAATCGAATTGGATAAAAAAAGAATGTCAAGGGAAGGAATGAACGTGTTTTGGGGGTTGCAAAGTTCCTAGTTTGACTATTTCCGTGTCACAGCTAGAAGCAGCTGACTTTAACAGTGTTTTCGTTTTAAAAACACAACCCTTATCATGAACTTGGAAGTACAACATGTCAAACATAATACATTTGATCCTACTATACTGTGATTAGTCAATCATGCAGATTGTTGAATATACCTAGTCGACGGTATTAAAACCGATGGCAAAGCTCGTCGTCAGTTTCTTCTAGTTTTTTATGATTAACACCAGCATCTGGTTCGCTGCTCTTGTCAGATCCTTGCGCCATTGGGTTCAGCGATCGTTGGCGTAGGTGCTCCAGAAAGGCAGGGTTGAGACTTTCCTGAATGTAGATAAGTTGTTGTCATTACTGTGATTTTGTTTGCAATGCCTCAACTTACCTTCCGTTTGGGTGAGAACATATCCTTGTCCATGTCAACGAAGTCAGATTCATCCGATTGAATACTATCGAAAATCAAAAAGAGAAGCATAACGTCGATTAAAAAAGGATGTTTCTTGCTCGCCATCAAGTTGATCACTCTCACCTTAGATCATCGTAAACTCCACCACCCATGCGACCAAACTCATTATCGTTAAGCACCGGGTTGGAGCCTTCGATCGAGAAAACGTTGGTGGTCGGAACGTTTCGCGTTGGTTTCCCGTTCAAATCGGACGAAATCGATCCAAAGTCCGTCGCAGAAAGAGCTTTCAGCTGGCGGTTGAGACTGCGAATTTTGATGAAGAACGCAATGAACAGAATCACACACAACACGGCAAGGGCCGCCGACACTACGATCAGAATGATCTGCAGGGTTTCATCGGCTTCTGACAGTGCTTCTGGTGTCGGTGGCACATCCTGCAACGAGAGATTGTGAGATCGAAGGCTAGCCTTCAGTTCGGTGACAAAGGTTCGATTGGATGATTTCTGCTGAATCCGGCTCGCTTCCACCGCTTGATTGTTCTGGATGAAGTGAGTTCGAACGTCTGTAAGAACACTACCAGCACCTTCCTGTCGTTCGGCCAAAGCCTGATCTATGTCGTCGATGTTGCACTCCATTTCGTACGATGAGGACAACTGCTGGGCCAGCTAAAATTGTCGAGAACGTGTCAGTACGCGATTATTGGGACCTGTGGGAATGGTACTTACATACTCTCGCACGTCTGGCTTGTCGATTTCCTCGACGTTATTCAAGAACACAAACGTCACTCGGTTCGATTCCGACACGATGTACACTTTAGCCGGCACCGTATCGTTGTGCGTATCATCCCGATCGAACGCGATGAGTGTGAACTCGTAATATCCTTTCTGGTTGGGCTGTACTTTTTGGGTCAACGTTAACTCGCCGCTGTCAGGGTGTAATCGAAAAGGCAGACTGTCGGTTTGCAAATTCTCCCCGACTGCTCGTTCCGAACCAGGTACCACCTCGTAGCGAATGATTTCGTCCTCGTCCGGATCCTCGGCGTATACGCGGAACAATGGCTTCTGAACGCGATCGTTCGTAGTAATGCCAGCCGCGTAAAAGCGCTGCTGAAACACTGGTGGATTGTCGTTCACGTCGTTCACCTTGATCCTGACGAGCAGCAAGGACGAGGATGACTCGACAATCGATGCCGGAGGACCGTTCTCATTGTTCGTCGCCACAATCCGTATCTCGTGTGATGGTATTTCTTCTCGATCTAGCAGCACCGCCAAACGAAGCACGTTCGTGACGGGATCCAGCTCAAACAGATGACTCGCATTGCCGAATGTTTCTGCCGGACGGAAGTTGTAAGTGAGAAAAACCATTACACAACTACGTGACGCAACGGGGACGCTTCGGCTAGACCCATCACCGCTACTTACTATCGATGAAGTAGAATACGTTTGTTTGCGCACCCGGAGGAAGACCGGCATTCTTTGGATCCTCGGCGAATGGTAGCTGGCGGCGTTCGTCACGACCCTCCTCGTTTTCTGCCAAAATAGACAAACGACATGTACCATTAACGGAAAAAGGACAATATAGTAATATCATTGACGGTAAATGACGTATGTACGCGCCTTGCGAGTATGCAATACGCAAAGCATTCTTGCTAATCTCGCTCATTACATATTGGGAACATAAAACGGACTCACAAACTAACCACCAACCAAGTACACACAATCCTATTACTGTTGAGAAAGAGCTTCTACATTTTTTTTGTTCATTGGATCGCTGATATACTGTTAATATCAGTAAATAACAGTAAAGCAACACCCCATGAAGACAACTCTCGTTGGATGAGGGAATCTTCGAATGAATAAGCGAATCGAATGGGCCAGACGAATTGTATCAAATGATGCAATTACATAATCGCACGTACTAACTAAGAGGCACCTTTCCTTTTCAAAACCCGTAATTACCTGTAAAATCAGTATCGAACGTCGGTTCCAAGAACGCCGGCTCTCCCATCATATCGATGAAGACGACATAAATGGATACCTCTGATTGCTTTCCACCACCGTCTACAGCAACGACCGTAAGCTGATGAAAACAATGCATTCAATTATTCCACTCAATCGATTAAGTAACCCTATAAAACCCTACGTACGCTGTAATTTTTTGGATAAGGCAGCACCGCTAGGGCATTTTCCAGCACTAGTAGTCCCGTTTTTTCATCGATCTTATCCACCCGAAACACTTCGTGATCCTTATCACCATCTACAGTGAATGAACAATTGCAATGATAATTTGGTTGAGCGGATTTGGAACCGACCGTATCAGTTGTGCAGCGAGTTTACCGTTGGTACTACTGAGCGAAAACGTAACGTCTCCGAAAATTCCTCCATCGTCATCAATGGCTACGAAATTTGGCAGATTAGAACCATTCGTGTCAACCAGCGGCCGTCCGTTGTACAATGATTCGTACCTTTTTTGTGTGGGAGAAACGATGAATCATTACGTTTGAATTCTTAGCAAATGTGTGCTACTAATCGATCGAAGCTTACTTTAATCGAATCTGAGCATTACGTGTGGGATACACGATGGATGGATTGTTGTAGTTGTACGGATTCACCACCAGCTCGTAGTCTAGCATCCTGCAGTTGTCTTTAGCCGGTTCGAGAAGTTCGATGATAGGTTTGTACTCGCTGCCCCTATCGCATGCCTGCGAAATCAATTAAGTATTGATATGGTTGCATACGACATGTTCATTACTATTACTAGGATAATTTACCTCGATTCTCAGCGTCCAATTGCCGTGGTAGCCTTTCAAATCCTCGGCGACTTTGAGTGTTGCGTTGTATTCGTTTACATTTTCCAGCGCGAACAAGGGAGTTTCCACCGCTGCGGGAAATAGACAATCGAGAATGTTGCATCATTTTGGAAAAGTGAGGCGTTTCAATCGACTTACCAGGTTGCAATTGTCGAATGTAATAAAAGATCTTAGCGTTCGGTGTGGCTTTATCATCGCGATCGTCCGCTGCGAAATCGGCCTTGATAATGTAGCCTTTTTTGGCATCCTCCGAAAGCTCAGACTCGTCTCTTGGTAACGCAGGAAGTTCCGGATAGTGGTCGTTAATATCGAGCAGCTTGAGATAAATGTTAGTTGACACGCGGTTTTGAACTGTTGAGCGGAATGAAATACTCGTTAACGCAAGGAACACTCTAAAACAATGCTCGAGAGTGATTCAAACTACGTTTCGTAGGATTTCGTGAACTTCGTGAACTTCGTTTACTCACCATCATAACCACCTGCGTTGTCGACCATCACTATGTTGATCATGATGCTCTCTAGACCGGCATCACGATCTAGCACTTCGTTGTTTTCCTTAACACTCACCAACCCGGTGTTGTCGATCTCAAAATAGCGCTGCAGCTGAGGAAAATCTCGGTAGTTGATCTCGTACGACACGGTATGGAATGGCACGTCGCGATCCAAATCCTTGCCATCCACGCGTAGGATTGCAGTTTTGGAAGGGATCTTTTCAAACTTGTACACCTGGCCATCGTCGGGGAAAGGGTCGTGAAACGGTTGCTTGTTGTTCGTGTCCAACAGCACGATCGTAAACACATGACTGGTGTTCCATTTCCAGTCGGAAACCGTCACATTCTGGAGCACAAACTCGATTGGAGGTGTATCGCAGTCGATGGTCCGATTACCCTCTACTCTGATGATGCCGTTTTGGTCAATATTCATCCAGCCTTTATGGGCAGAATTCATCGGTCTAGAGATGGAAGAAAGCTTACATTCATGAATATAAAGAGGATGATCGAGAGAACCTTTTCTAGATTCGAATGGCACGTTACGCACTCCATAGAGAAAGTCATCTCGTTGTTTCCCGGTCCATCGATGTCGTAAGCGATAATGTTTCCAATAGTAATCCCAGAATCGGATCGCTCCTTCACCGATCGTACCACCGTGAGCGTGTCGTTGTCGAACTGCGGTGCGTTGTCGTTTTCATCGTCTATCTGTATGGCTACCATCGATTCGGCAGTGTTGGGCATGATCGTCTGATTGCGATCGACGAGTCGAATCATGAGGAACAGCGTGTCGTACATTTCGTAGTCCACCTTTAGCGGGAAGGCAGGATTTACGCGCACGGTTCCAATCGTTCGCTGACGATTGACACGTTCTTCGTGTATATAGAAACAGCTGGAAACGGAAACACACATATTGTACAGCAAAAATAAGGAATGCCTAACATGCGTCGTATTAATACTTCTCGTAAGTGTCAGCTTTTGCACGCACGCCGCTTTTCGTGCCATAGCTGCTGCTCCAGTCTATGCTGAATTCTAGCTCAGCTTCCGTGTCCGGATCCGTTCCAATGATTTCAGCAATCTCCGCTTCCCCGATGATGACCGGACTCTCGGCTAAAGAGTTTTCCAGAATGTGCATCGTACCACGTGGCTGTAAGAGTAAGAGATGTCGGTCACAAAATTGTCGCATTCATTCGTTTTTTGGGAAATGCGCCTTACAAGTGTAATTTGAGGTGGTTTATTGTTCACGTCGATCACAGTGATCACCAGTTGGGAGAAGATCTGATGGATTGGTTCGTTTTTACTCGTGCGTAGCACATCCTCAGCTTGCAGCTGAACGATGACTTCCTTCGCAATGTCGTAATCGAATATATCCGCACGGTTTGTTCGAATATCGAATCCATAGCTCGGATCACCACTTTCGGCATCCTCACCAACCGGCAGCTCGATCACTTGCAAGCTCTCAGAGAAACGACCCAGCACGACGAGCTTAATGCCGTCATCGATGTCGCGATCGGTGACGATTACTGACGCTAGAAGGCTGTTTGCGCCGACCGTTTCTAGAACACTCGTTTGATACTCGTCCTTACCGAACTTAGGAACCTCGTCGTTCCAGTTCTTGAGACGAATTGTAACAGCTTGGGTTCGCACGTGTGCCGGTTCAATTGGCTCTTGTGCGGTAACATGTAACTGGAATGTTTGCCGTTGTGGGATTTCGTAATCTAGCTGGGACGCGTTGTTGATGTTAATTGTAAACGACATCCGCTGGTAGCCACTCGAAGGTATAATAGTGAAAGATTCTGTCGGTTGAACGGTTCCATCCACCGTTTCCGTAAGTCGCACGTCATATCGAGCATGCTCGCCAAGATCACGATCTTCAATTATAAAATGCTCAAACTCAAGCTCCATAACGGTGTTCTCCCAGAACTCCAGCTCACTGGGCTTCAGGTCTATTTCGGGAAAGCAATCGTTTATGTCCTCAAGAATGATTGCTCCCTCGCTTGATGTGTTTAGTAACTTATTGTGGCACTTGTAGGCCATAATCTGAAAGCAATAACCAAATTGAAAGCACACGATTGGCACGTTATCGTGTACGAGGTTACATTTCCAGTCTCACCGTGAACGTGTATAGCTCATTCTGCTCACTATCGCGATCGATGGGTTGCACCGTCAGAACACCGTCCGTTTGTCCGATTTCGAAGTATTTCTGATCTGCATCGATACCAACAAACGTAAGGCATTGTTCGTTACTTCGTTCCTCCCAATCACGGGATACTTACAGTTGGGATTGGCCGTAGCCAGCTCGTAGCAAATGGGCATGTTCAATTCCGTATCTCTATCAATGGCGACCACGGTCGTACGATACATTTCCTTCTCGTTGATTCTTTCGGTAGTAAACGGACGACTGAAGATCGGAGGTCGACTGTCAACGTTGCGCACCTGCACAATCGTGTTCATTTTGAAGGAGTGCGTTTTATCCAAATCGTACACCGTAGAGATAAAGTTGAATATGGCTCTCTCGGTGTAATCTAACATCTTCTTGACCCTGGATGTAAGATGAAATGATTTTGAATGATATATGAGTGATTGAGAATGGTTCTAGATTTGCGGTCTGAACATCAGCAGATTACGTTTGTTTTAGGTTTTTTACTAGGCCTACATAGTTTCTAACGACCTTAAAACAACAATATACATGAGAAGGATCGAACAATCGCTTGCCCTCGATTGATGATCGTTCACGAGAAAACCGAGAAATTTCGGCCATGATAGCATTGCAATTGATTGCAGTCTTACCGTAGATTATAGAGCTTATTGTACGTCGGTTGAGGATGCAGTTCAGTGGCCGGAACGTATTCAAAATGATCACTGGCTCCGTTCGCATCCTCGATCTCAAACGACAGCTCGTTCGTGCTCGAGTTACCAATGTTATTCTCGTCGAACCCATCCGCATGGTACACGTTAAACAAGCACGTTGAGATGAAGTTCGCGCGCAGTTCTTCGATCTGGCAGTTGTTTTCACTCGTCATTACCGGCGAGTTGTCGAGGACGTTCACCAGATTCACAAAGATGACGTACGGCAGCGCCGGGTTTTCGGAGGACAACAGGATGATGTTGGTGTGTTGGTGTACCTCATAATCCTGCCGACGATTGATGGTGATGCACCAGCGACCATCGTCGCATCGCTTCAATTCCGCTCCGAGACTGGTTGGCGCCAGCGTAATGCTTGGCTCTGGTTGTCCTAGTTTTTCCATGGTGAAACGCTTGAGAACGAACCGAGCATTGGCCGAGCGGCCATCAGCAACACTTACCTTCGTAGCTCAGATAGAGCAGCACGAACGGGGTGTCCATCTCCTCCACCATCCAAACGTCCTGCTGCATGAGCTGTTCGTTGTATTCCGCGAGTGATATGTTCTCTGCGTTGCCCGTCACAAACTTCGGGTCGCCCCATTGCTGACTCCGCACCATCGTCAGCAGGGCGGCCAGCAGAAAAAATCGGATCGACAAACACCGCTGCAAAAAGCGGGCGAAAAGGTTTTGTAACGTAAGCGTCGGCAAACTGACAAAAGCTTTCAATCACGTTGGCTATCACTATAACTGCTGAACATGCTGTTTCAGGCCATGTTTACTTCTTGTACAGCTGGAGAAATTTGTTTCGACACCGACCGTCACCTAACAGCTGGATTTCATCAATCACACGATGAGTGACACATGACATCGAAATTATAAGCTATTCAAAACCAGGAAACCACTGATGAACAATCAATACCCAAGCCTATCAAAGGGAAAGCTTGTCGGTGTCAAAAGATCAGCGCCGGCCGCGCGATCGTAAGCCTTTCAAAGTGAGTCCAGAAGTAGCGGAGCAAAAACACTGTTGGCGGAAGCGAACGATAGCGATGATTGCCGTCAATTGTGGGTGTTGAGATAAGACAAAATAACCAAGTAGTGATATGGGCCAGATTAGTCACCCGGATCTGAACGAGTACGTGGTTGGCTTTCGAATTGCTCTTCCGTCTTTTGTTTCGGGCTAGGGTATGTGAACCTTTTGCTGAAGGATCTGAACGAGGGCATATTTAAGCAAATCAAGGCCACTTGAACTAAGGAAAACTAATTGTTCTGTGTCTTGCTCCAGCCTATAGCTTCTGGACGTTCGATATCTCCACACTGCGTCCTGAAGATTGGTTTTAATCATTGTTAAATTACCATTGCTGATTCACAAGCACAACATTTCATCTCTAGAACACCATAAGGCTGTCATCTGTATTACGCTTGCACTTTTCTACTGAGTGCAAATTGCTGTTGCACTGCTAAAAACTCAACACTTCAGCTACTGGCACATGACAATTTGGAAAAGGGTTAACAGTGCCACTGCACACTATAAAAGCTACCACGATTTGGGATTTTTTAGGACTTTATCGCGCTAGTGCGGCGAACGAAAAGACACGACTGACTGGAACGTCCACTCGATTGGCATCGATTGCTCTCTCATAGGCCCAGATATGACTTGCTATCATCGATAAGAAACGTCGATTGCTTTCCTCTATTAAAAACAGCCTCCATGAGATAAGATAACGCCAGCCGCTAGCAACGGGACGTTCCGAAGCAGTGGACGGAGCGCCGGTTGCGACGGGATGTCGCCTAAAGAAAGTACAGGTGAAACGAATCAACATGAATTCCAACCTTACTACGTGATGTCAGTTGGTTGATCGAGACCTTTTGTTGACGATTTATTATCACGTGTCGAGTAGCAGCAGTTAACCTGACAAACTTGATTGCTAATGAGTATGTTTCAGATCGAGTAATTTAGCCTAAAGCCGTGCTGTGAAACCTTCAATGTGCTGTTCCTTTTTTAAAGCATACAGGTTTTATTTACGTGTGAGAAAATATGTCAATGCTGGAATTGTGTAATTTATCAACTGTTAAAAAACAATTACAAAAAAACATACCGTAGAATGAATGCAAAATGCGCGTGTTATTGCATTGAAATATCTCCACTTTTGCATAACTGGAAAAAGTTTAAATCAAATTAAGAAAAGAATGCTAATTTTGTTTTCCAACAGCCAACGCTGGCAAAAGGGCGTTCGTTATTTGGATCCCGTTTCATTATGCACATTATTTCACTAGCACGGAAAACTGCCAAAAGCGATTGAGTTCGCTAATTCACGAAAAGTTACTTCCCCAAACTATCATTCCAAGTCGACTCGTTGGATGTATTGAAAATGTGGCCCACAGTGAAAATGCTGGCTCACTTTCTTCCCTGTCCATTCGAGGCACAATTGCAGCTATTTTAGCACGGGGTGTCCCTTGGTCGTCTTGGTCGCCGTGAGCGAATTCAAATATACGACTCCATTTTGTCATCAAATCCGCGGGAGAAAGTTTCGACCAAAGTTGAATATGAAGTGCCATCTGATAGTAGTTCTGACTGCGGGTGCCTCAAGGCAAGCGCCACCAGGAGAGTTTCTTATCGTAAACGAGTCATTAAAAGAGGCTCACAGCTATTAGTATTTTCTCTCTCTCGCTGGATGGATTATTTTGATGCTCTTAAAAATTGCAATGCAAGAACCCCGCTTTTAGAGGGTTTGATTCATGACGATTCGCATTGCTTTGAGTTTAAAGAGCTTTTCTCGCCACAATACAGATGACTGATAGGAAAAGTTATTTATTGTTTTTGTGAAACGAACGCTACCGCTCTACAATACGCCCCTTTTTTAAGCTAAGCCGGATGTGATGGGGGTTGAATTTGGCTCCAGATAGAATGCTCCATTTCATAGACACATTTTGCGGTGGTTATAAACCGTTTGCGTGCTTTGTTACTTTGTTTCAACTACGCCACACAATTTGTAATGTACTTCCAGCTCTTTAAACGATTTGTAAGGATTTAACTTTGTAACAATACTTAGTGTATTGCCGCGATCGTGGGTTCGTGCAGTTGATGGTTGGAAATTAAAGCAGGAGCTAGCTATCCATGGGTAAATATGGATAATTGTTTGTTTTAATGCATGTTGAAGAAATGGGAGAAATTAAGCTCATAAGTAAACATGTTTTATATTCTCCATCGATAGCCTTGCGCTCCGTTCAGGTGTCAGATGATGTAGTATTAAAATAAGCGCACTTTCCCAAAAACGATGCCTAACGATGAGGCGTTGTATGACTACAATAAATCTGATTTTATCCGTTACCACAGCTATCAGGTTTCCGGGAACATGAACATTTTTCTTTGACTAATTCGCCCATTTACATTATCCTTCGAAATTTGGCGTAAAAATGAGTTCAACACTTTCAGCGAAATGCGATCTAATTATCTGAATAAATCTCTTAACCCCCTCCCACGTACCACGTGTACGTGTCTGCACGAATGAAAGACCGTGGAGGTAAAAAGTTTTCGCCTTCGTCGTTGCCATCGCTTAATGCGCACTCGTAGTAAGATTGTTTTAGGGAACTCATTTCAATTTTCTTACATCTCGTTCCAAGACCCAACCCATTCCAGGCCTGTTACGCAAGGGATGATTCTTGCCCGCCAGTTACTCGGTAGCCGTCAAACTCAATTAATCTCAAGCATTGGAATAATTGAATTACGTCTGCTCATTGTATGTCCACCGACACGTCAGCGACACTTGGCGTCCACATCCGCATTTACATGTGACGGCTGCAGCAAGAGGATTTAAGACTTCATCCTGCACCCTTTTCTCATTGTCAACATGAACTCTCCTATTCTCGGCATCGGGCCTAGACATCGAGTGCTACCTCGCTTTTCTTCGTAAAATATTCTTTGTCTTGCCTCCGGCAAACGGAACATTTCCTTATGTACATTCCAATTAGGGGCTTCTTCACGGATTCGACCCGCCGCCATAACCTTCCACCAAAAGAACCGAAAGCTAAAGTTTTCCTGAAGGTCGCCACGTGGCTTTTTGAAAGCAGGGTTCTAGCTTCTGTTTTGGCTGTTAGCTAGCACGGTTTAGATAAATTTCTTGAGATTTGAAAACAATTTTTTGGTGAACCGCCCAAGCCTACCTGCTTGGGGGTGAGTCTGTCGTGTTTCCCGGCATAGTTTCATGCACCATCTCTCTCATCGACCCACGCCACTAGGAAGCAGCACTAGGAGAGGTTTTCGGGTGTGCGGGTGGACTTGTCTCGGAAGCGACATTCTCAGCACCACAATAGTGTCGAATTACAACATGCGGTAACTGAACTTTAGATTTTGAATGGTAGCGCCTTTCCAAAGAATTGGTTGATTATTTAATGAACGTGTAATATGAAACTTTATAATCAAAAACAACATGCGTCCTGCAACACGTTTATGACCCGAACATGATATGTGTTTGTACACACATGGAAAGCCATACCCTTTGACTCCAATGACGTGCTCGTGAAAAGGTACCATGATTGGCAAGAGAATTTTCATTGTTTAATAACACACAACATACGACTCCTCATTGATTCACATTCCCGTAGTTTCTTTCTCTCTGCTTTTGGATAGAATGCTTGATATTGAAACCATACTGCGCCATACAAGCCGTCAGCTTGTATTTTTGTCCACTTTTTAACACCACTACACAAGAGACGAGTTTTATTCTCGATGAAACACGTTGGTAAAAGCTCATGCTAATTAGCAATGGCTCATCTCTGATCAACCGAGACTGATAAAAGATATTCTTGTACGTCAGCGCAGTGGTCGTTCGGATCGGCTGCAGATTTATTCGACGAAGAAAAATCATTTTGTTAGAATGGGATTTCCTTTATTAGAGTCGCTTCCAGCACCGACAGGCGGTAAATAATTTCCTGCAAGACACAATAGATCGACCGATAGGCACGTAATTTAACTAATAAAACATCACGATTTAACGTCGCTTTGGGAACCGAGGTGCGTGTCCAAGAACCGAGAAGCAGCCAATTCGTATGCGGTGTTGTTTGGTAGTGCGGTGGTTTAATGCCTCAATTAGCCTATCGCAGGTGAACGCGCCTGCACGTGGGAATCAATATTGATTGAGCAATGATGGGTTTGCGAGACGTCGCAGTATTAAACGAAGTTTACTCGTCCATTTATTGGAGCGGTTTTTTCACCGTTCGAGGCAGCAGTCTCGAAACCATGGCGACAACTGCCGGAGATTGGAAGATTGGGGTGAAAGTGAAAACGTTAGCCGTGGAGCAAAACGACAGCCGAATAAAGCGCCTGGAGATATGGTGCCGTTGACGGTGGCTTCGTAACTTACCTATCACAATGGCACCGATCATGATGAAGGGTGGTAGACACCCGAGAGCCATCAGATACGGAAACACGACGTTGCCGATGATAGAGCCCGTCCGGCCGAACATCATCGTCAACGAAACCACCATCGTCCTGTGTGACGAGAACAAAAAAAAGCCTTGCAATCGATGCTCAGACGCACCATATGTTGCGACTATGTTGATGAGCCACCGAGAGTGGTACTGGAGCCGCATACTGACCTCATAGACGTGGGAAACATGGCAACCACGGCACCGACAAGCGCTGTCGATGCTATGCTGCAAATGGTAATGTAGCAAGACGATAGGATCAGCGTCACGAGCGAGCTACGGGCCCAGTACAATGCGGTCCCGCAGGACCCGGCCAGCAACAGTCCGTACGCTGTAGGAGAGAGCAAGAATCGAAAGAATCGATTGGTTAATGCATCGGATATGGATGCTAATAGCGGCAGTACATCACAGGACGCTTTCAAAAACCTGGAGACATTTTTTAACCCCCATAAAGCAATGTGTACAATACTTCATTTTTGATGTTTTCCCGTTTCTGGACCACTTCCTAAAGGCAACCTTCGCTCAGCTTCCACGAAATCATGTACGTTGCGAGCTCGCTAGAGCGTGTCGCACCCTGCTCAAGAATCCGTGAACACACACGACATCATCCGCTACCCGTTGGGATTGTGATAAAACCGAAAAAATAGCCCAAAATCGAATGGTTGAGGAGTTTTCCGTCACGTATCGAAAACATCGTCACCCGTAGCATCCCCGTTGCCGGGTAACGCTTTGGTTGGTTACTATTCGTCAGCTAAATTGGTTTTCCCTTCGCCGAATGCGAAGAACGTGAGGTCGATAAAAGCGTGTGAGCTTTCTGATTTGGCGAAAGTGGTCGTGAGACTGGGGGGTTGTTTTGTTGGTTTGAACGACACGCACTGTAAGGCGTGTGACAAACGATCTGTTGATGTTGTGGTGGCTCGATTGAATGCTTTCAAAGCCGAAAACAAAGCCTACAAAGGCACTCCCAGCTCACCGTAGAACTAAGAGCTGCCTGTGACAGTGCCCCAATTGATTCGATTGTAAGATTTGTCCTTCTTCCATGGTAATAACGGGAGCAAAGAAAACATCCTGTCAATTAGCTTTAAGCTAAGATCAATCTTCTGGAATCACCAGCTGCTTTAAGCAACTTCGAATGAGTTTAGTACGTTTAACAGGAAAGCCGAGTTTTCAAAAAGCTGCTAGATTTGGCATATCAATCACTGCGCCGCGTCGTCAAAGATGTCATCCAAATTCAGACGGATGACCGTAAGTAGTTGTTTTTTGGAGCAGAAAGTTCAACTGAAGTGTCGGAAACACTTCTCTTTGCACATCCAGGAATAGGACATATATGCTTCGTGATGGTTAAGTTATCTTAAAACTCACAGTTGCCTGTTGAAGCACTATATTGGCGAGTATAATCATTCACAGAGTTTGCTCGAGTTCTAACCAAATAAAGTAACTTATTATGTTCATGCAAGGAGTCACAGCTTTCAGGTGTTTTATAAGCCGAGCTTTTCTTTTGCTGGTGCAATTTTTCGCATATTCTACGCCATTTGCATGGAAATTGATTGAGACCTGCCAAAATAATTTCAACGTGGTCCGACAAAGAGGATCATTCACAGCGTTAATAAGTAAATATAAGCCATAAAATAGTAAAAAAAAAATCCCAATCACACACACACACACAGGTAAACAATCAGGTGAAAGGCAAAAAAAAATTGCTTTTCGACCCTTCGTTAGCCGAACCGACGACAAAATTGCTGCTAGCTACTGTTTGTTTTCGATTTTCTCCACTGCCAATTACAAGGGAATGGAGCTTTTTCGATAATTAATTCTGATTGGATTAAAAACCCGTACCGAGAGGCGGAAATCGAGCCCATCTGTGGAATAAAAACAACACCCGGGCTTTTGGCCGCTAGTCCTTTTTGGCTGTTGTCCTGATCGTGATGGGTCGTCCAGCAGTTCGGCATTCGCCGGAAGCATCACAACACACTCTCACGTTCTCACCGTCGGAACAATACGTCGGAAAATCTCGATTCCCACCCGGACAAGCACTCGATTGCACACGCCTCCGTGATACTCGACAAAAACATCGCTCTGGTGTCGAGAGATAGCTCGGCCCAAGGCAGTCCTTTTAATACACCACGGACAATCTGTTTGCTTGGGAAGTGTTGTGAAATGGCAAAAGGCCACTGGACGAAAAACCCGAATGGAAAACGAGAACAAATAGCGCTGAGCTGAGCGTGTCCAGCCAGGAACCACCGTCGTTGGAACTCACCGAGCAGGTTCCGGTTGCCGATGGAATTAATCATGACCGTTGTGACCGCGTACGCACCGATTCCGACGCACCCGATGATTAATGAGTAAAGATACACCCGGCCCTCGGTCGTCTGCATGGTGCATCGTAAGCCATCCGTAGGAAAGCAATGAAACGAAATAAGGTGCATTTCCGTAAGCGATGGAGTGCCTCAAAGGACAGTTTCGCGACTTTACTTACAGCCGTGCAGCGCAAGACGTCGTCCAACGGCTCCATTGCGACCGGGTCTGGTCCGTGTAGGGCTCTCGAGACGTCCCGCTCGAGCCACTGCTGCTGCAGCTGTTCGGTTTTGTTGACCTTGTAAGCCAGCATATCGCACAGCGTTGCCTGCGTTCCACCGATGTCCCACTGGTGTTGGTCGTGCTCGAACTCTTCGATGATGGTGAACAGCTGAGGTACCCACAGCCGGAATGTGTTGAGCCTGGAGCGAAAGGAAAATAGGGAAAACCATGATGATACGCACGGCGAAAGGTCCGGCCAGTTACGCTCCACTCACCCGAGCAGGATACCGAACTGGATGCCGTACACCAGACAAGCGTTCTTCAGATGTGGCTTCCGGAACATTACACCCAGCTGGCGAAAACCCTCGCTAGCACCGCCGGCGGATCGATGGTCGTCCTTACCAGCCGCTGGCTGCTTACCGGACACGGGCAGATCCTGCCGCAGCTCATCAACCAGCTCGCTAATCTACCAGCAACAGTGAGAGGAAAATTAAGAAGGGCACGTACCGCGTCAAACCGACCTCGTTCGAGGAAAGCGACGGCATGCTGGCACTCACCGGAAACGCCTGCCGGTCGCCGATGTTGATAGTGTGCAGACGGCGGAAAATGGCAAGCGCCTGCTCGTTTCGGCCTTTGGACATCAGGAACTTAGGGCTCTCGGGGAGGAACATCACGCTGACACCGCTCAGTACGCCCGGGAGGCAGCTCACTGCCAGGAAGATCTGCCACGAGTGGAGCTCTACGGGGAGTGATGGTGATGTTGACGGCACCGTTACACCAGCGGCCGTCCCGTGGCGAGACATGGAAAGACGAATACCATTTATCAGCTGACGTGAGGTTGGCAAGACATAAGCTGCGGCGCGGAAGGCGCTAATGCCGCTTTTGATTAGTCCAAATCCGACTGTCAAAGCGAATCATTGCATTAGCCCTCCCCCACGGAGATGGAGAGCGAAGGTTGGCAGCTGACAGGCGCCACTTTGTCGGTCTATCTCAATCGGTTCCTGGCACGGGAAGCACACTTTGGTGCCGCATCAAGCGGCATGCAGGAAAATTAAATATTCGCCACCTGGGAACGCGCCTACTGCGTCGCTGATGATTAGGATTCAATTTGCATAGTAAAGCAAGCAGCTCGAAGGATGCTGGACCTTACGTTACGGAGCCTTAGGAGCGTAAGGGTCAGCGTGATAAATGGAGCTAATTGAAGCTCGATGACTCGTCGGGTTCGCGATTCCCCTCTCAAATTGGCACCTTTGCGCGTAAAGCATTGGATAAATCAGCTTACACTGAAGCACTATTCAGCATCCAGCTGTTGGCGGTAAGTTTGCTGATATGGCGTCACCATTCCTGGACTGGATCGATCTCGAACCTGGATCGAAGTTTTACGCCCGTAGAACCCCACAAGCATCTAATTCTCGCACACTTCCGCCGAGTGCTTCATGGCAGCACGTCTTCACAAAAGACCACTAATTGCACGCGCTTGTCGGAATTAGAGAGAGAGAGAACGAGCAAAAAAAAACGACAGCTTTGACTGTAGGGCTCGCACCCAGAATGGCTGCCTCGGGCAGACGATCGAGCCATCGAACATACCTCAAACGCGGCAGCCGGTGGAAAATCGATTTAAGAAGCTCAATTGGAGTCACGGCAGCACTCCCGGGGCAACCGGAAGCCGGCACAAGAATGCTCGAAAATCAATTTCCCGGCTCTAGGTTCCGGGCATCGAGGCACCGAGATACCAGTGGTAGCCGAATTCGACGAATCACTTGATTGGATATTTAGCTCGTTTCATTAGCGGCACCGGTGGAGCCGGGCGTGGTCCTACCTAAGTAGGCAGTTTTATCTTCATTTCGTCGTTATGCTTCCTCTCTCGCTATCTCTCGTTCTTTTTCCCTGGCTTTTTTTTTCCTTGTGCAAATCGGTAATCTAATTCCTCCCGGGTCGAAGTAACTGTCCCATTCGCTAGTCCCGGGAGAAGGGTGGCTTTTGATGCACAAAAAAAAATAATGAAAAAAGTATTACTCCTTCCGCTGCTACGGATCGGGTTCCGTTCTAAGTCGAAATGTTTGCCCGGACCTGAGCAATAAAGCTTTTCCTGTCGCATGATCGCCTTGGGTCGAGTGAAGCACACTCAGCGAGGTGGTTGGAACGTGACGGTTTACGATAGAAAAACTCTTCTTTAATGACCATCTGGTAACATTACAGTGAAATTGATTCTTCCTAGAATTCCGAAATAATAGATGCGAACAAGCGTGCAGAATATATAAAGGCATTTAATTCGGGAGAGCGAATACTGTTTAGATGTAATAAATTAAACGTAAAACTCCCTCCTCAGAGCGCTCTTCATTCAACGGCAGTTAAATTCAAGCATGCCCCATTCGTTCTGGTTTGATAGATTTTTTGTATCTGATCCGTGATTCTTTTCTGACGTAATTTTTCATCCTCTGATGCTCGTTGCACCGGAATCGATCGCCGATTCGAACGTCAAGTGAAAATTTGGCACAAAGCCCTCCGCATCAGCACAAGCACCCTTTATTCATTTCACAGTAGGCAAAATGTGAACGCAACGCTTCAACCGTTTGGCAGTTTGACACGTTTCCTCGTGCTATCGAGGGCAGCACGTTTCTCCCAAACACTTTCGCCTGTACCGGTCACAAAAAAGATTCTGGATTAAAATTCTCTTGAATTTTTTCCCCTGGAGATTGTGTAGTTTTTTTTTTTTGGGTAGACGATGATTATTTTTAGCGAACTGGTGACTCATTCGCACTGCTTTTGGCGATTGGAAAAAGGTTTAGACGAGCTTCGATCGCCATAGCAGCGTTGCTTCAAGTGCCTGTATTTAGTACTATCGCCGAAAGCGAGTGCTAAGTGGTTTGAAACGAGCACAAATGTTGGATATAGCACTTAAGCCGAGATGTTAGGCGGAAAATGTGTTTTCCTATCTTGCTTCTTGTCTTCGTGGTGAACGACCGCTTTAAGCTCTACTAACGGAAGCCACCATGCCACCGTGGAAAGCGTACACGGTTATGAATAATGCAAAAAACCGCTGCAATGAAGAGACTCCACTTTCTGCAAGTAGCACATGCATTTATTCACATTCCCGCTATTCGGATTGCTCTAGATGGTTGACCACCTGGCTGCAATGGCACAGTGACCAAAAGGGAGCGTGGCTGGGGGCGTTTCCGCATGGAATTATCGTTCAAATCTCGTACCAATCATTTCCGCCAGGCAAAGAAGGATTTCCAAACCGATCAGGTAAATCCCGGTAGAGTTCTGGCTCTGGCACAGGCCACTGTACACGACCGCGAATAGCCAAACGATTTTCCACCCTGGAAGCGTACTTACCCAGCAGTCCATCACCGACCATCAGATTCCAGGGCTGCGGTATGATGAGCCAAGCCAGAGCAGGCAGTAGCATGTTGGCAGCGCTGTAGAACACTCCCAGCACGATCATCACTCGGGACCGGTGCTGCAGGCTGTGAAACTCGGACAGATACGCCATCAGCACGGCGAACGGTCCGCAGATGCTGCAATCACAAAAGAGGAAAGAAAGAAAACGCACAAACGTCATGGTCGGATTTGGAAGCGGTAGCAACGCAAACGGAACAGCTTTTCCGAATTCCCTGCCACCGGCCAAGTACTATCTGGAATCGCTTCCAAATCGAGCTCACGGTTCGCGACCTGGAAGCTGACATCGTCATTGATTTCGTTTACTTTTCGCGCGTTTAATATTGCCACTACCTACCAACAACTGATTCACGGTGACATTTAATCTAGGACGGAAAACTTCACGACAAATCAAACAAACTCGAACGGTGTGAAAGCGAGCTTAAATCGTGCGAGAAGCTCGCTCATCAAACGACCAAACCGATTGACGGTCCTAGGTCCCTCAGTGAGCCGCTAGGATCGAATACGTATTTTGTCGTTTTTCTTTATCGGGTTTCACTTCCTGTCAGTAACCGATAAGGCCCTGTCTGTGACAAGGGTTTTGCCTTTTGCCAGCATCGAACGGAAGTAACCCGGTGCGTTCCGTTTTACGACTTCCTTGATTCCTTCCGAGCTGAGCAAGTTTTCTACGCATTCTGCCTTCCATGCGGTCTAAGACCCTTTGCTCCAGAGGTTGTGTCACTGTCCCACATTTCGAGCTGTAAAAAGCTTTGTCTTTACAACGCGAACAATACAAACAAAATACAACAACAGCGGAATTCCTGCCAAGGCAAAATGCCTTTAACGTAAGCGTTAAGCAACCGCGAGAAACACGTCACACACAAGCGTCAGATGGTTTTTCCTAACAGCCAGATCATCCAGCGCAGCCAAAGCTTCAGGAAAATCCACATTCGATCTCTCTTTCTCTCTCTCTCTCGCTTTCTCGCGCCTCTATCTAATGCTCTCTCACTCTAGAAAATACTCGTTCTCGAAGGAAGCGTCTACTTACACAAAGCCACCCATAAATTTGAAAACCATTATGGCAACCATATTCTGGCTGAGCGCACACAATACGTTGAAGGTGCTGTCCAGCAGGAAGCCCACGACTAGCAGCCGCTTCCGGCCGTACGTGTCGGACAGGAAGCCCCAGAGGAAGGCGGACGATATCATTCCTGCGGAAAGGGGTTGCATGCAGTTTGGGACGTTTGTTAGCCAGGTCGGGTCCGTGCTGGCCCTGCTTACCGGTGTAGGTGATGGCATTCAGTATGCCCTTATCCGCCAGCGAGAGGTTCAGGTCGCACTCGGCACTGGGCAGCACGTACGACATCGTGGTCGTCTCGAAGACGGTCGTCATGCAGCAGGGCATCGCCACCAGCAGCAGGATGTAGTTGAAGCGCCCGTACCCAGTTGCAGCGATGGCCGTCTCGAAGTCGGCCGGTGCATTCCCTGCAAGCAGAAGTGGCAGCGAGCATTTAATAATAAACTGTTTATTAACCCCTGGACCGAGGTGGCCCCGGGTGCCAGCCGTCGAGGGGATGACTCGGTTTGATTTAATTTATCGTTTCTCATCTGGCTACCAGCAGCCTCAGGCAACCAAAGCTTTTTCACAATTATCGTTGCAAACGGGTTCCCGGAGGAACGAACGAAAAGAACTACTTTTACCACAATTCACCATCATGCTAGATCATGTTTACCATTATTAGCTGCCAGTTAAGCGACAAGTGGAGCGAGCCACATCTCTGCCCACAACATGGTATAAATGAGCATTGAAAGAGATGTTGCGAAACTAGCATTCGTTTTAATTTTTGTTGAACGCGACCGAAGCAGAAGATGAACGTCATGAGCGTCTTATAGCGTCATTTTAGCAGATGTCCTTTAGAGGCAGCTTTTTCACTTCTTCAACGATCCGTAAATACGAATCATGATACACAAGTTTCAAGTTTCGGCAAACGTTTTCGAGAACGAAGACATTGTTCATCTGAGTGTCACATTAAATTTGATTGCAAAGCTCACCAGTGCAAACTGAAACTGCAATCATTAGTAGAACTAGTTGTATTCAGGACTTCTTTGCTCACTGCCGTTGTGTTTAATGTTTGTGATCTCCGTTCATATATCCCACCGTGTGGTATTTTTCCTCCACATTAAACAGACGAATGTATACCGTGCCCAGAAAATGCTGCTGTATTTCATCCCTCAATATTAAAGGCTATCTTCCATCAGACTCGAAGCACCCCTTAAGAAACAATGAACCATTGCATGTCGATTCAATTATTCAGTCTGCTCAAAAACACCAAACAAGCACGTCAAGCGAATCGTTCGTACACGAACGCGCCTAATTATAATTTGTACGGCGGCCGTTGGGAACTTTCAACGAGCATCAAAAATGGAAAATACAAAACCCGTCCTCCAAACCTTTGAAAATACGCCCTCCGAGGCAACCATCCGGAGCATTTAATTTAACGATTATGACTCAACGATGGTTGCGTCCGTCTCAAGAAGTTCCCACTCACGTCCGTCGCCGATGGTAACTTCCGTCGAATCGTTCACTTTCTCTGCCTTTGTGCTTTTGCTGTTTGGTGGATCCATCGTCGTGCGCTCGAGCAGGTGTGATGAAGCTGATTCAAAATTGATATCCTACTATATCCGGTCGACTCGCTTCCGGTACTCGAAACCACTGTTCGCTTGCAAACGGGAACTGTTCATGGCTCGCTGGTTACACCAGGCCAACACGCCGGACTATACTGGCGTTCGAAAAAGGCTGTCTCGAGATCACGCCGCATCTCATCTCACCGGGCCAACGTTATCTCGCTAATCCCACGGTCACGGTGCAGTGATTTTGTCCGTCCGGGCTGATATTTTTATTCCACCGGCAGCCCTCCGGCGATAACGATCGGGATACCAGGCAAAGGAATGGGAACCCTCAACATACACACACACACACCCTCGACTTGACGGACGGAACAAGCCAAAACAAACGCGTGTCGCGATAAAACGGGGCCAAGATTTCCGTGCCACACGCCATCGCACACCACCCAGCATCCGGTGGATTTTGTGCGGTGTGTTTTGTGTGGCGTGAGCGAACAGAAAAACAGCTATGATGATGCGGAATTTAGCCACCCCATGCGGGTGCTTGCGAGCTGCATGCTCTTTATGCGTCGTTTGGTTCGTTGGTTGGAGCCCCTAGGGGCCATTTGCAGAACGCGCACATACTTTGCGAGC
This sequence comes from Anopheles nili, assembly GCF_943737925.1. Classification (NCBI taxonomy): domain Eukaryota; kingdom Metazoa; phylum Arthropoda; class Insecta; order Diptera; family Culicidae; genus Anopheles; species Anopheles nili. Next base: position 6,217,369 of record NC_071291.1, on the reverse strand, counting down.
GACGGCTATGGCCAATCGGCTTTATTGTGCTACTATTTCCTGCACCACCTGAGGTGAAAGTATTCGCATGGTGAGCGACGATTTTGAAATCTGGTTAAAAGAGCCTATTGCGTTTATTAATCAATATACTCTTCGTGGTAAATAACGACAATTCGTGGCGTAATGGTTTTCAACTAAATGCAATATCGTCACACACATCATTGAAACGGGCTGGTAATATTTATGGCTGTATTCGAATTCGTGTAAATACCACATCAAATAACACAACCATATTGTGGTGATATATTGATTCAAAATTGACGCCTCAAAAATCCACAACGTGTACCTCTTCTCAGAGCACAAAAATGAATTAAGCACGTTCCGCAGATAATAACTTGGAATTCAAATGCGTTGAACGCATGATGGATGCCGAAAGCTTGTTATACATTCTGAATGTGCCATATTCTTGAGGCCTAATTTGTGGCGTTTGACAGTACGTTAGCACCAGAACGCTTAACATTCATGACGCAAGCCCATTCATGAAACAGCCCATAACATAATTTATGAAGCGCATTCTCGTAGAAAAAATTCATGCTGAACATAATTCCGGATTCAACGGCATATAAATGGAATTGATGAGGTCTTCTGCAATGACCGATGATGAAATTACTAGCATACGTGGAGTAACGATGGCTTTGATGTGTGTCTTTAGTTATATTTTCGTCGATGTTACTAGCTACAAAATTTTGAAGTTTTGTTGTCTGACATAACTCTGCAATGAACATTACTTAAAATGTCCACCCAGTGGGTGCGTCTCGCGCCAATCCCACCGTGCAGTCCAAGGATATCCATCGATGTAGCAGGATCTTTCTGAACATGTCCTCGGGGCGGAAAATTGAAGGTGGTCTCGCAAGATTGCATGTTTATGGCGTAAGCCGTTTAAAAGATTCGCAATCCTCACCCTTCACCCGAGCTCACATGGTGTGGCATGGTTGGATCTTCGGTCGGAGCAGTGAAAGGCTTATGAGCCGTGTGATACACTGCATTATTCATTGCACGGTGCACGGGAACAGTGTGGGGCTCGAGAAACTTTTCCATAATTCCCACCGCGAGGGCCACTTGATTTTGTTTTCTTCAATCCGTCCAGAGCATAATGAACAAGAAAAGAAGAAGAGATGGTGGTAAACTTGTTCCTCGGAACAACTGCATTGTTTCACCAACCGAGCTCAGAGAGTGTGCAGGCGATTGGCCGCTGGCATGGAGCCAACCAAGTGCACCAGTGTTGCTCTGCTGTGTTGCATCCGCTTGAGTCGAAAGGGGCACTCAAACTTGATTCGGTCCGTCAGCACCGATCGCTGCATTCGAGCATGCCGTTGCTTGTTGTGACGTGTTGTCTTATGCAAAAATCTCGTAGAAAGGCAAGGAATATGAAGTCTATAATAACGATAAATTGCAATATCTACTCGTTGGTCTGAGTACAGGCAGCAAAGCCTGAGGTCGCGGCACGTTTGATGTGATGCAACAGCTGAGTCGATTCAAAAGTTTGCATTCACCTTCATTCTGAAAGGATCAAGTTACGCACCGGTGACAATGATAAACCGCTTTTGACATGCCATGCTCGACGATTCCGTTGTTGTGGTATGTTGCCATGACGCAACGCTCCATTACAGAGCGTAATAATGCGCTCTGAATAATACTCATGACGGACCAACCCTGCCAAGTGATGCAACCAGTGGTACCGGATTTTCTATGCATTAAAAACGATGATTGAAGGGATTGGAGAAAGGAACTACTGAAAAAAAAAGAACAAAACAATCACCTCATAAATCCGAAAACTGTATGCTCATCGTCTGACGTCTCGCTTGCGATAGAGAGTTTGAGAAAGCAGCTGAGATCAGCGGAAAGGATAAAAGTCTGTATGCCCTTACGATGAGAAGCCCTGGAAACGTTTCGACCTAGTCAGCAAAATGTGATTTAGTGACCGGGCAAACATCTCCGGCTGAATGATAAGAATTTTAATCAGCACCGAGGGCTTCCTGGCACCCTTGCACGTTTCTATAATTACTACTGTACCGCGTGAGAGCCTCTTCCGGCCTGTGAAAGTCGGAAACCGTGCACGTGGCCAAACCGGTTCGAGGTGATTAGCATTGAATTGTTTCTTTTTTCTCCCAGTGTTGCTTCTGCATTGCAAAATTTTTCCTCAATAACTAGCCTACACTCGCTGTAGAAAGTAATACGTTTACTCGCTATGTTTTGCTTCTCCCAACCTATGCGGTGTACGGGAGCGAACCCGTGCTGTTGCCAGCCGGTAGCGAGTTGATGTCTTTTCGATTATCACTAACCAAACAGGCCGCCCGTGGATGGTACGTGCAAGAGACCACCTTGCACCAGCACGAGGTGAAAGAATGAAACCTTTCAACAACCCCGTACGCAATCAGCTCCAGGACCGGTTCTGTCGGATTCGGTGCCAGGTAGATGGCATCACGCAGCGACCACTTGACCGAACACCAAGTGGATGGAAAGGGCACTCACAGTGGTACTGGTATAAACGGTTGTGTGGACAAAATGTGGCAAAAAAGTTTCTTTTTCGAGCTCTATTTCGATTTAGTTGCAACGACATACAAAAAAACATTATCAAAGTTAGATTCTTTGAAAAAATTGGAACTTTGTTGCCAGTATAGTATCATCCTCTATTGGTTACCTACATCGTTACTATGCAACTCACATTAAATGTGTAAATCGCCACTGCCTTGCTCAGTGTGATAGCGGACAATATCATGATTGTTATCTGAAGCCTTTTCACTTGCGTGGACACTTTATTTTGGGCAGCTGTATCTCTTCTGTGTGTCAACATCATGACACTAGATTGTGATTTGCATATTCTATCTTCTAGTGACGTAAAAATTATTCCTGCACCGGTCGAAAGGGCGAAATAATCAACCCCAGTGTCACCGGTACATCCAAAATAGCAAGCATTGGTGAAGTCTCACGCATCGCGCGTTGATGATTTTGGCTCGTGCTGGGACCCTCTTTTATGCTGCAAGGTTCTCCAAATGGGTTAAGCCCTAGCTGGACCGAGACAAGAACGGCGTGCTATAGTGGGGGTTTCGTATTGAATTTTGTACGGTTGTTATTTTTGATTCGTTGTCCTGAAAAAACCCATTTTTTTGAATTGGAAATCAATAAATAAAGTTGACGGAGTATAAAGTGATGCAAGATTTAACGATAATCCACCCAACTGACTCAGAAGGATCTGTTCTAGGACTTTCGCGCTGTTTGTGTGGGAATTTTAACTGGTTGCGTGACTGATGGGTTCATTTGAGCTGATAACTTCTTCTTACAAATAGAGAACTCAAGCTGGTCATTCTAGGTGACAAAAAAGGTCAAGTAGGAAGAGAGAAGCAATCAGGATTGCAAACATCAGGATATTTTGGGACAGAATCAACACATTGTTAATTGTGATGAAAAGGAAAGGCACTCTACGTATTAGTCGATTTGATAAGATTTTTTAGGTAAATTTTATATTAAATAGGTTGATTGCATTGATGTCGCTCAGAAGCGTGAAGCTCTTGATATGTAGAATCTTTATAGTGCCATATTTGTCAAATTATTTAAAATTCAATAATAAATACATGAGTTACGATTTAATAAATGTTAACATAAATACAACTAAACGCCAACAATCTAACGAGGCTACAATGGAGACGCCTGGTGGTTTAATCACAAAACACCAGGCGTCTCCATTGCTACGACGTTAAGCTGTCGGCGAAAGAGGCTGAAATGTTTATTTCAATCTATTATTAATAATAGATTGAATGCAGCAGTTATATAGCATTGGTGCTTGAGTGAGACGTTTATTTTTTATTTTAGTTGAAACAATAACATTATTCCGAATACTTGATTTCATTGGCTTCTGCAATGAAGGTAATGGTAGATGTATTCATAACAATTTATATGCAATAATAATTGATATGTAGCCCTTTGGTGTGGACGTAGTTCTTAAAACAGTATAGAATGTCAGAATTTATCATTATGCACATTTACCAATGCACTTACCTTCAAAAAAAGAACTTATTTCGGATAATAAGTTAAATTCCTCAAATACACGAAGCATAATCGCTAGCATTTCATTGAATCACTAATTGTGGATGTATTTATCGTCATCTATGTGAGCTACAAACCGTCACCCATTCAATTTCCGAAGCCTATTCAATTAATAACGGCTCCTTAACTTTGTACCATCGCTTACGACCTGTATCATCTTGTTATCTTTACATCGCAGTTGCTGGCTACTCTACTAACAAATCTAACAGTAATGTTAAATTCTTTTCGTACGCACAGTGAAATTTCCTTACATTTCTGCTTGCACGTCACGAATTTTCTCTCACTAACACGGAGCGATCAACTTGATCTACATTTAAAGTAAACTATGTGCAACTTCTAACTCTCTCTCTCTGAAATGCTTTCAGTGCTGGTCATTGTTAGTTTCATGACTTCAACCACCAGTAGATGTCATAGAAGCGCTCCCAATTCCTACCGCAAACGTTTTTAAAGCCAACCATTGAGCAGACTGTGTGTCCAGAACGATTATAATCGATCGGTTGCTGATGACAGTATCCAAAAGCACGAGCAGGGTACCTTCTAAGGCATAACACGAGGGTACCTTCATAAGGGCATCTGAGGAGAGGAAGACGAAACAAACAGGATGGCCCGGTGTCATTACCTGCACATGGCTACGTATACCTTCGTACGTGTTATGGTCTGGCTACATTTAAATAGCAAAATATCCGGAATAGTAAGCTGTCCTTTCAGACGAGATTGCAAACGTATTAATACTCCTATTGATGTTCCTGGTCGACTGGAAGTTTAAAACGGCGACGTTTAAGACAAAAACAGCACAATCTCCTCTTCAAAGTATGGCGTAAACAATACATTCACCATCTAATGAATCTTTCATGAAGCAAATCAGTTGATGTGCAGTTTACAAATTGAAGCCTGATTTGATCAAAATTAGTAGTTTACACTCATGAAACACGATATTATTTCGTCAAAATATCCTTAGTCTGTTGTAGTTCTTTTATTGAGAATACCAGAAGTAAAAGCAATTTACAAACAGAACTTATGACACTTACAGCTACCCAATGGCATACAGTATTACAATGGCAACAAAGTCGTACAATTTCGAGATGAAGTAAACGAATCTGAACGACATGAAATTTCCATTTGCTCATCAAAGCCCATCAACCGTTCGCAATCAACACCTACACAACCAGAACCAGCCATTTTCTAATCGCGCTGCCCTAACCAGGGCTATCAGTGCTAGTACTTTTGAATGTGTCGATTGTACCGCATGAGTATTTTTGAGCATATGTCAAACAGCCTTATGGGCATAGGTAGGGTTGCAAAATGGTATCCTGATTGGAATCTCTGGTTCAGTAGGTTTCCCACTCACTTCCCCGAAAAGAGCAGCCAAACTGGGGTAGAGAATATCTTTTTCTGCCCACCGCTACAAGGGACACCATAAAACGCAGTGTGAAGGATAAAAAAATAAACGAAAAACATCGATGTGCTCCAACGAATTCGATCAATCAGCTTCCATATACTGTTGACCGGAAATTCGTGCAAAAAATCACGCTTTTGATTTGTGGTCGTATGACAGAGCGGTTTTGCTTAAGTCGGGATGCCTACCTACTGGTGCGCTGGCTGGACGAATGAGTCGGCCATCTAAAGCTTCGAGCATTCATCATCCGCCATCGTTATGAGCTAAACGAGGCTTCCACGAGCCGCTCGTTCACGGAGTCGCTCGTTACAACGGAGTCGCTTAATCGTACTGCGGATGTCAGGAGAACTCGTGGCTGTTCGAAGAACTGTGTTTCAGTTCGTTTGAATTGTGGTTCAGGTGCAGAAAGTTGATGGTCTGCAGCTCGGCAATGTCGGCGACCGGCTGCTTATCGCTGCCACCGTTCGTTGCATTCTCTATCACGTTCACACTCAGATGTGCCGGCCTGTTCAAACCTGTCCTCATGCGATACTCCTCCGTGCTTGGTGGGCGCCATCTAACCGAGACGGACCGTGGTCGATCTGTAGCGAATTAAAGATCAAAAGAAAATCAATTTGAGAAGGATCGACTAGTAAATTGAAAGAAAGGATTCCAAGCAATAATGCTGAAACGAGTAATGTTTTTAGATTAAATATAATGGGATAGGATATTAAGGATCAGGTTTAAATTATGTGTATTTCATATCTTTCATATATCATGATAGTCTACTTAAGTAGCCTTCATATACGGAAATATGCACCATTGGTTAGCAAATAAAACATTACACATTTTTGTTTGCTAGTAAATACAAAATATTTGTTTGTTAAAAATTTCCCTATCTATTCTTTCAGACCGTCATCATTGTCCAATTCACCTTTATTGAAAATAAAACCCTTTAAGAGGTGTTAAATTGTGTAGAAAGGCACGTCTTCTGCTGCACATTAAATAACGCAGATTTTCAGAAAGGTATCAGATCCTATGTGCAAGGGACCCTTTATTAAAAAAAACGTTGTCAATATCCCAAATCGCTTGTAATCGTCGGCTTCAAATTTGCTCGCTGGTCCGTCGGGGTTTAGCATCTTTTAGTTTGCGAAATTGAGTTATAAAGCATTGAATAGCTCACACCAACACAAGTTGGTAAGTTTGAAAGGATCTTAAAGAAAATCAACTTTCAAAAGCGTTCAGTTATATATGCCTTGTTGTGACCTTTTTTCTTAGAACACCTGCGGAAGCCTGGTCCTGGCATATTCATTCGATATGGTTGTTGATGTGTTTTTTGCATTGAGTACTTTTTTTCCCTTTTTTGCCTCGTCAAGCCTTATTGAACGCTCAGTTGCTTATTGTATCAAGCAGCGTATCGATTGGGTAGCGATTGATTAATGATGTGATGTTTTTTGTCCCGATTGTCCAAATATCGATTAGCGATTGGTCCGTAAGATTGACGTTGATAAAAACCGGCTCAGTATTTCAGCTACCAAAAACTTCCACGGTAAAAGTCATCGATGAAGGACCATCAAGGGCAAATACCTTTTTTTTACCTCAAATGATTTATGGAGAGAATGCTACCGTAGCAGCATATTTGATTAGAATTCTGTGCAGCGTTATTAGCAGTTTCAAATGCTAATAAAACGCTTGAATGCTAATGCTAATAGCAATGTTTGCACAACACATCCGTTAATTTTTTTATTCTTGAATATGTTATTAGAAAAAAACACTAAAATGTTCACTATGCTTGATCTTTTTTCACAAGAATTCACATCAATTGGATTATACTTAGGCTGTTTGTGAACGTTTTAAATCACCAAACTTTAATTGGACTGAGTCAATATTGTTATAGTAACCATACGAGTTTAACGTCTGAAGAAGTTGGGTAGGCGATTAGACATACAATCCATTCAATGTAAAGATAATACGCACAAAAAACTGCCAGTAAAACGTGTGTTCCAGGTGCTATCTGATTGTCTCGTTAATCCAACCATCGTCACGCGCTATTCATCGTGACTGTGCTTTACAAGTAGAGCGTTCAAAAATTCTGTTTCGTTAGTACCTTCCCATGGTAGCAGAGCAATTCAATTCCCGGAAGGACTCCAACTGAAGCACGATAAATGTTCGTTCGAGACCGGGAAAAAGAAAAAAAAGAAACTCGAAACGGAATCAGATTTCGCACCCTGAAGCCACACGACGGCTTTATAGAGGGATTCTACAATCAACGTTGCGATGAAGCAGTTGCTTATTCCAAAAAAAGTTACCTTTACAGGCCATTCAGAGCATGAACTTTGCTCCGGAACAAATATTCTGACCCAAGTGGAGTTGAAGCAGTTGAGACATCATAAGTAAGCACTACTTCCCTCTGAGCCCTAGGCCCAAGAGGATGTGCTGTTGAATAAAACGTGATAAAACATGTCAGCTTTCCAAACAACACCCCTGTACCAATGCATACTAACTGATCCGTTGCCAGTATGGGAAGATTTGTAAAGCTAGGTCAGCTAAAGGAGAAAAAAACGAACCTTCTGTGCTAAAAATTATGGTACGGATATCTGGCAGCTGTCCTTCCGTATATTACCCGATCCGATTCGTGAACTTTTCCTGATAGAGGACCCTTCCCCGAAATTGCAAGAGCGTGGCCTTCCGACGCATTCAAAATGTCTCTATCCAGGCTGCGAACGCTACCCTAATAACTATTGCTTCCGAGGATAAGAAAGTAATCTTCGAAGAAGTGCTCATCGGAGTGAGAACCGCCTTCGAGGGTGGATACACCCAATTTTGCGTGTGTGCTCCATGACAAAACAAAAACTAATACGTAAGGCAGCAAACCCGGGCAGTACGTGGTAGTTTTGCATCTTTATCTCGAAATGCCCTCGGTCGAAGAGATTTACGATGGCCTGAAGTTTAATTGAATATTTCATGCACTCGTGTGTATTACGTGGATTCGTGAACATACTTACACGACCGATACCGGCCCAACTCAGAGTTAGAGTTCTTGTTCAGCAGGACACCCTGGGGAACACCGTCGCGCATCCGCGAGTTGAGAAACTGTAGGCAGCAGAAGCAGATAATCTCCTGGAAGTACACTCGAAAACTGGAATGGAAAAATAGAAAGAGATGGAAAACGGAATCAAAAGGCAATCTCAAACGCAAACGTAAGCCACCACAAGCTACCTACCGGCCGTTCATCCAGTAATATATGATCGGGTTAACCATCGCGTTCGACATCGCCAGCCAGTAGAAGCCAAGGTAGAGCTGCTGCACGTAGCTTGAGGAGGTCATCTGGTTGTTGTGGTATGCGTAGACGAAGAACAGGTGATATGGCAGCCAGCAGATGGCAAATATCGTCACCACAATAATGAACATTCGCACAACCTGTAGTTATAAAATCCCAAGGTCAGAATTTGGTTGAGACTAACAAATAGTAGAATGTTGTGCATTTTAACAAATGTTGGAATTTCCAATTCTAACAATGTTTTTTTTATTAATGCGCAGTAAATTGTATACCACATAGATTTCTACCCCTGACATAAACCGCACATTACCGCAACTATATTAAATTATGTGTAGCAATAAATTTATCAACACCATTTTGTGCACAAGTGCGACAGTACGTGTTTCAAGTGTTTTCCCACAGCACTTGATGCCTAAAAATATAAATCAAATTTGAGAATTCAATTGTTGAAACACTGTTGAATGCACGAATAAATTCCAAACTTTTTATGTGCTTTCATGGAAATGGTGCGTGTTGTTTCCTGTAAAACATTATTTCATAACACTCGAAAAATTCTCACAAACGGCTCCAGCATGTCGTTTCTTCGGGACACAAGGACGCTAAGATTTGTTTCATCCAAGAAAAATCAACACTATGGCGCATGGATACACATTTTGTATGTCTCAGCTAACCTTCGCAGTACCCGAACCCGATGACGATGAAATGACACGAAAAAATGCAAATTTTGCTGCTCCTGGCATTTGTGGGCAGATAAGCATCTCGGGGAATACATGCCTGCTTGGTGCCCCAACTAGCACTGCGGCATTCCCGTGTCAATATTTCCCGCCGGTGTTTGCACGGAAATCTTCCGTAAGATCCTCACAAGGGACAACAATAACATCGGGGAGCGCACGCAAAAACGCGAGAAAAAGCACTCTGCCTGGGCAAACACGCACCACACTGTCTGTCCTGCTACTATGGGATATGCAAACTACAGCGAAATGGTGACACGGGTCGGAAACGGCTGCATTCATGTCGGCCAGCCAGGGAAATTTAATGGGCGCCTCTCTCTGAAGGCCGAACCATCAAACGCACGTGACTGCCAGCTAAAAAAGTTGGGCTGAGTTTAAACTCGGTTATGAAACGCGTCAGCATGGAGGCAAATGGCATCAGCGAAAGCGCAAATGGCACAACATCACGCTGAAAATAGGTCAAACCAACTCCAGTACGAAGGGGAAACAGCTTTGTTGAACCAAAATTCGGTCACTTAGGATGATAGATGTGAAAATTAAAACTCTCATTAGGCCGTTCCAATGACGCTTCACTTTGACGGCTGAAATGTTTTCGGGGTTGAATTCAAGGCATTTACGAGCGAAGCGGCATGTTCTCCGCATAGATAATATTTGCAGTCAAAATAGCCATGGATAGCATATGCGCTGCCATGCGTACACCTGTTTTCTTGTTTCATCGTGGTGTCCTATGCTGGTGTGCTCGGTACACCCTTCTAGTCTGGCGAGCATAGCCAGTTTTCGGTTCTGAATTCAGTAGGATCAGCATAATGTTGGCTCGACGCCGGTATTTCTTTCAATAACATTCACACTTGAGCAACGCTGCTTGTAACATCTGTTCGCAATAATTAGCTTACCGTGGCTTGCTATGGGGGGATACGTGAATTGGGTAACAAGAAGAATGCAAGGGAATCTAAGAACTATGAGAACAAATAAAATTTACCTTATTTTATAAGTTTGATAGTTAGTTTTATAGTTGTTAATATATAGTTTCGAACATAACAAACCATCTAGCTGCCATGGTGAAGATGCAAGAAGGTCATAGTTATGGCTTAAGAACGAGTTTAAAATACTTAATTTACATAATACATTGATCAAAAGATATGATAGATCAAGTTGCAGTTTCTCGCTAGTAGAATTAAAGGGTTTATATGATTTCGTATGCTTTATTTTGAAAATGTATTATAGTCATCGTACTTTAGCCGTGCTAAATTGGTAATAATTTCAACCAGCCCTAAAAGGTCCTTAAAGAACAGTTCTTTTTTATAAAAGTTCAATAAATATTCCCAGCAGCCATTTTCGAGGAGCGAAGCTATGCAGCAAAGGCTCACAGCTTATTGGTAGGTACAAAGAAAATGAGCCCTCTCAAAACATTGACCAATTTTGCAACTATTTGAAACGTCATCCACCGTAAGATGATTGCCCTTCGAGAGGGATGATTGCAGGACACGTCAAATTAGGTCATCACCTCAAACCTATTAACGGTGATAAAATTAATTGAAAACATGTTACAATTCTTATCACTAGCTTTCTTCGGTCCTGTGGAGAAAACTTCGTCAAAACCATAAAAAGAAAAGAGACCGCGGTTTGTGGTGTACCGACCTTACCCTAAGGGATGTTTGCTGCCGGATGTTATTTGGTAGCGATGCGCAAGTTTTCAAATTAAAATTTGCCCCCATTGAACAACACCATTTTTTATTCACCAAACGACATCGCGGCTTATCACGAAGTGGGGGCTGATCAAAATAAAGATCAAAACCGCGTACATGTCGCTGAGGAGTCAAAAACCATCACCGGAGATGAGCAAACACCGGCCATTTAGCGTGTCTGCGGCTGCAGGCAAAATATTAATTGCATAGCATTTCAAGAACTTGAGTAGAGAATTTTGTATTCAATGCCAATGAGAAAAATAACACCCAATCGTGGACACCACAAGTAAAAAAGGACCATCCTCACACTATTCGGTTCATGCCATCAACCATTTTCCACGGAAGATCGCAAGCCTCACACTGCTAAGCGGTGCAAAGTATATGATTAAAAAAGTTTTTAGATACACACCGGTTTGTTTTTTGCTGACTGCATTTACAATGCTGATATCGTGTTGGGCCTGCTTGCTGCGCAGGAAAAAATCCTTTTGAAGCCTGTTAAAAGCCGCGGAAACTTGAGTTTCGTGTCTCCGTTCCCCACATACCAAACAGTTGGGCCAACGAAAACGGTACACAAATTTAACCCCACAGGAAAAGGAGGATTAATTTAGAAGGAGCGTTTTTAGCAGAAGAATCGCTACGCCAAGAGGGTGCGTATTTTGTGCGTTTTCATCCTACCGTTTCGCTATGTAGGTACCGAGCCACTCAAAGTGGTCGTGATGGGCTTGAAAAATTGCTCCTTAGCACCAACAACAACCGGTCTAGCTAGGCCACGTTATATTTATTTTCGCTAATGCCTGTACGATGTGGTATTTTGTTCATTTTTCTTTGAATTTGGAGAGAGAATGTTTCTATTTTCGACGCCGAGTTTACCAACCGCGGATTCGTGATATTAATTTCCATTTGGAGCTTCCGTCATCGACGTTAGCTAAAGTAAACATAGAGTATGTACTTAATACGGCACTAAAACGATGATTTAATTGAAATATCTCGAGAAGAAAAGAGAAAAGGATTATGATAAGAAGGTTGCGTAAAGGTATTTGTAAATTTTAATGGTTCTCTTGGAGGTGACTTTTGCGCCAGCCTGAGCAGCCTGCCATGTTCTTTTCTGAAAGGAACATTGATGTATGGGCCGCTTACCAAACATTAATCGCTTACCGAAAGCCAACTAAAAGTTACTCATTTTATAAAATTTTCTTGCAGAAGAGTTGTGTTTGTGTGAACTTAGACAGGAGAACTTCAGTCAAAACTGTCCTTTGAACTCTAAGCAAGATTTCTACTAGTGCTTTATCACATGCGTAGAAAAAGTCTCCTCTAAAGCAATTCCATTGAAGCTATAGTGAAAGTAAACTTGAGCAAATCTAATTCTTCAAGACTGCCATGAATTCCAGAATCTATAGATAATAGCCTATGTGTTTAGCTTGTGAAATCGTTGGTAAACTACTCTATGCTGTGATTTCCTAGCCAACATGTAGACGTGAAAGAAAAACAATTCCAAATTACTCCAACCATTGAAGGCATTCTTTCGGTCAAATTGAGCAACCGAGTTCAAGAATTTGCCAACACATTTTTCTAAGCACAGCGTGGTTTAACACAAATTCTTTTTTGACACCCACTTTAACAAGAAAAGGCACTTTGCAAAGAACCACAAACATGTCATCGTTTTTCCAGCAATAGCACGAACGAATGCTGAGTTCATCTCAGCATCATCACAGAGAGCAAAATGATTAACCTCCACCACCTATTAATGGCCATTTGTTTGTAAACGATACAAAAATATGTTTCAGTTCAACCTATCAAGGCAAGATGACAAATAAAAAATTAAGGTATAATAAAGGTATTGGGCCGTGTCAAGGTTATGGAAGTAATCACGCAAGTGAACCAAAAGGAAAAACAAAAAAAAAAGCGCTGTTATTCAAATCGGAATAATGTTGCTTGTCTTCAGTGTTTGCGCGTGTTTTGGCTAGCAAAATAAAAAAAAAGTGTATTCCTGATGAGGACAGTTATCTTTTAATACTTGCGAAAACCATGGTCACAAAAAACGGAAACGAATTTCGGAAAGTGCGCAAAGAAACGAAGCACAGTTACCAGCAGCTTGGTATTTGTCGCTGGTATTTGCACAAGAAAGAAAAAGAAAATAAACTCTACCATTTGCCCCTCGATGCGATGCTTCATTTAGCATTATTTAGAGAGAAAGAGATTTTGTTTAAAGTGGGGGAAAAAGTTTGTGCCTAGCGTATTTGTTAAGATATTTTTGATGTAATGAGGCCATCTCAAGCAAAGTCATCTCCTCGAAGTTTTAGGGATGAAAATGTCCCGGAATTTTGTTACAACCAGCAATTACAAGAAAAAGCTGACAAGTGACGTCAATACCACTGAAAGCAGTATAACAGGTACTTTGAATTAAGCAATCTATTAAAGGCATACCTGTAGGACGTTAGAAACAAATTAAAGTGTCAACAATACTATTACTTAGCTCGTTGACGTCACAACCGTTTAGTACAAACCCATAGAGCATGGTGCTTCAATTGGAGATTTTGTGACGCCTGTCATGAAACGTCTTCATCTGCCGACTTACGTCGGAAGCTCGAATTTGGTAGTATTGCCCTAAATTAAAACCGATTCCAGGGATTCCGTATCCATTACGGGCATCATGGGCTTTTGTTACGTCTATCTCAAGCTCTGCTGTCATCGCCATCGGAGGATTCAACGGACGCTCGAGGGGCAACGGTAACAGATCACTGACGTTTGTCAAAGCCACCTATAGGTGGCCTCCAATCTCCGCACTAGAGAAACGAGATTCTTGTTTCGAGAGACGTCAAATATGGTGCTGGGTCATGCTTCGGCGCCTTATTTTTTCCCAATCTACCCACGCTGAACACGGTCAATTATGATTGAACCGGATGAAGAGTCAATCTTGTTAGCAGCAGCTAACCAGCTACCTGCTACAGCGAGAGATAATTTATTTACCAGCGAAGAAACGAACCGTCCTTTTCCGAAAACTGGACCGTAATCGCTGAACCAGCCAAAAACCGTTCCTTCATTTAATTTATCTGGCTAAACACTCCTACCATCCATCCGCTCTATAGCACGACGGTGGATTCGAGCTACTTCTTTTGGATGATGAAGATTGTCATGTGCCGGCCATTCACGACAAATTCGCTTGCCTGCTTTAGAGGGTTGCTGGGCGGACGATTGATCGGTTGAAAGCCATAATTGATTACTTCTCGGTCACCCTTGTGGTGTTACAGCTTGCCACGGATCGGGAAGGATTAGCGAAATTTGATTTTGGCGATTAGTTACCCAGCGGACCGTACCACCCGATACGGACCATCATTTGAACCAGCAGTTTCAGGTGGGCTAAGGGGTCAAGGCTACGTCTGACCAGAGATAACATGAAAATGGATCCATCGGAACGGCTACACGCGAAGTGAGTAATCGGTGCCCTTTGTCATTCAAACCGCTGTGATAGAGATATAGATTCAACAAATGGGCGATAACATTACCAGATAATAACCACACCATCTTTTCATGATAGCTTTGATCTTGTAGAATCGTAGTCTTAGGTATCATAATGGTGTAATTATCCCTGTCATAACAGCTCCATAATCCATAATCAAATCATGCAAAAAAAAGTCATCGTATATTGTTGGTAATGTCTTATGAAAAGGAAGTATCACGAACAGGTTTAAATGGCAGTCAAGATTACAAAAACGAAAAGTACGGTAGTTACAAAGGAAATCATTTAAAACCCATCTTATGTATATAAGTTGAGCAATCATTTTTAAAAAAGCCTTGAATAAGAATCCATTTAAACAACATATACTACCCACTGTTATGTGTGTTACGTGTTGTTATGTTACTTTTGTAAACAGCACATGTATAATTTTACAGCGTGCCAATGCATACTCGCTGCTTCTTCCCGTTTTGTTTATAATTAAACTTTTTTCCAATCAACCGCTGCCCCATCCACGATACCACCAGCGTTCTGTAACGGTACCATCGATGCATATGAAACGAAAACCAAAACCAAGGAAAATGAAACTCGAAACATAAATTTAATTTCTACTCAGAATTCCGAACGAGGAAACAGTAGCGAGGGCGACCTGATTGTTTTGAATTCTAATCATTCTAGACTGGAGTTCACAAAATGAAAGCTCGTGGCACTTTTTGAGCGTGAGTTGCAAAAATGCTGGAAACTAAAATAAACTATAGAGAAAAAATAAATAGTATAAATTGAATACTAACAGTTGATTCTTAATAATTTCCATCAAGTCGCATTATGATTCTATAAAATACCACTTTAAGATGTAAACTGTACGATGGAATCGAATTTAGTTTAACGTTGCAGTGTCGATTTTGATTCAGGTGTACAGCAACTCTGTTTCTGATATAAACTGAAGTATTTCATTTTCCGATATTTTCACGCATTTTATCCAACTTAGCAGCTGACCATAAACAGGTCGTTCAAAGAGAAAACCCATCGCTTTCACAATCAAACGGAAAACATTGTTGGAATCAAATACCTACAAAGCGAAGGGTTTTATAGCTCGTTGATAAACGAATAAAGGTCAGTTGAGTGTCGTTTTCCAAATCCCGCTTCTTCTTGGGCGACATGCCACGCTCAACTGCTCGTGATGATTGTTCTTTCATCGGTTTGGCACTAATTTTATTTTACTGCACCGTCCGGTATCCATTTTTAATGTCACGCTTGGGCGAATCGATAAAGATGCAAGCAGCACACGGTCTCGCGAAGGACAGTAACGGTAAAAGGAATAAAACAAATAAGAAGGGCAAGCATAAAAAATTCACCCATTTATCGAGCTTTCGATGGCAAAACAGTGGGTGTAACACGTAACCTGCCGGTAGGAGCAAAGCAAGCAGGAAAAGAGCGAGAAGTCCTTCCGAGTGTCGTCCGACAAGCACTTACCTTCTTTTTTGATTTCATCGACTCCAGCTGGCGCTCGGTGTGTTCGCCAATCGAACGACTGCCCCAGAGCTCCCGGCCCATCAGCGAGTAGCAGACGATCATGATCAGCATCGGGATGCCGTAGGTGAGTATCAGAAATACCAGGTTGTAGCTGTCGCGATGAAAAGCAAAAAGAAAAGAAAGACCATGAGACCGCTTGCCACCGGTCGGCTAATTGAGTTATTGTGCAGCAGCTCGTTCCTAATTGAAACCCATCGGAGACTACCATCGCAACCGGCAGAATGTCGGAATGGTTTGGGACGTGTGAGGGATTTCCGTTCGAACACCTCCGTTCAGAATGATATGAGACGTCCGGAAATGCTCGGCGGAATCGATCGCACCTCGAGGTATAATTCGTCCACCGTGTGCTGGGATAAATCGCACCGTCATGGCGTCACGTCGACTCCAAAACAGGAAGATGAAAACAAGATTAATGAAGCAATATGCAACGTAACGAAATGTGATCATGACAATCAACCGGTATGGCGCGGTATTTCCATCAATTGCACGAAAAGCACCCGGGTCCGTCTGTCATTGAAATATCGCAGCTCCATCTAATAAAATTGCAATGCGAACATTACCACAATCAAAAAAAAAATGGATATTTTAATTAAATACCAGTACCAAGGTGAAAAGCAACGACTACGCTCACTTTCAATCTCTTGAAACAAAACCGGAGAAAAACACTCTGCGTTCCTTCGGGTGACATTTTTAATTACCTCACTACCGAACGCCAGACCAAAGCCATCGAAATCTATGCCAGCAGCAGCTGCCGGTGAATGTTGGTTTAGCAATTAGTGTTGCACGCTCCTTACGCGGAATTGCTCCGTTCAAACGAGAACCAGTGGAACCGCCGGAAACGCGCCGAATGTCACCGAGTTGCTATTAATTACTTGGCACTGGTTTAAGGGACCGATTTTCATTTTTCCCAGCGCATAAATCGTGTAATTTTGTAGCAAGCACCGAGCGGAAGCGTTCTTTTCCTTCATCCTTTGCTTCTTGCGATCCTGCCGGTCGTCGCACTAATGTTCAATAGCTACGTGCCAGAACTCATTTCTCGGATCGTCCTCATTTGCCTTCGTTACCTTTCGGTCCGTTAAATCTATTGAAGGATCGAGCGTTGAGGAGGGTAAAAATTTCCAACCTTCCGCCTTTACAGCACCGCCGAGAAGAACCGCCGGGCTCCAGTGAACCGGTCGTAAAACGATCAAAATGTCAAATCATTATCGAAACTAGCGCTCGAAGGCCAGTTTTTATGCCGGTACACCGGGGAAGTAAACGATAAAATAAAGCTCAACCTTCAATCGGCAAAAGTTGCGCAACAGCTCGAACAGCTACGAAGAAGAAATCGTCCCGGAAGGCGAGGACCGACGACAAGACAAACACCAAACCGAACAGGCCAAAAAGCCAAAAAGTACAAAGAACTTGTTTGATCTTTCTGCTCCAATCAGAGACAATATCCTCCGGAAATTTGTAGCAAATGCTGATGAGCGGAGAAGTTGTTTTGGCTAAGCGGAAAAGTGGGCACCGGATGATAAATGTTCATTATTGCTTTCGACTCGGAACCACTCACCGGCGAACGTCGGAAATGGAGCACACGAACAGATGGTGCCGCCATGTAAGATGATGCTCATGCAGTTTGACCTAACGTACGGCAATGAACCAGAACACGTACCCAACACATATGCTGAAATAGAAGGATGACAATGCAGAGAGCACGTTGTCCGGAGCACTTTGCGGTGTTGTGTCTTGTGGAGTGCGATGGTGATAGCTAAAGAGTTTTGTTTCACAAAGAACTCTTTTACGCTGGATCTAAATAAGCATTTCTAGTCTGCTTTCTGTAGAAAAAGTTTTACTACTATCTTATTACGAGGAAACTTTTAGACTTATGAGTTATATTACACCTCCTAAAGTAGTGTGTTCGGAATGGCATCATTGCTGTGACCTAGCAAAAATCTCAAATCCTTTGCCTATTTCAAGTGCCATACCAGCCAAACTATTCTTAAGCAGTTTCGCTAGTTCTAATCGTAAACGAACTGTAAAGATAGTCTCCCTGAAAACAAGTGAGTCGTGGAGAAAATTCCTGGAAATGCCAATGAATAACCAATCAACGTCTCCGGATATACCGTCTGAACCTCAGCTAGACCGCAGGTTTTCCTGAATTCTTGGAATTTCTCTCCCCGAATAGAGCGGAACCATTCCACAAACCAAAACACCCCGAAAACAATGGGGAAAGCACACCTGAAAATCGTTGTTCGATTGCTTGCCCTACGTTGTTCGTAGAAGCACAATGCGCACTAGCCACAAGCCGTAATTGACCACTCGGCGAAAGTTCCCAAAGCTGGCCCACAACTTCGCCCGAATACTTAGTAAGCAAAGCATACGAATCGTCGCTACCATGGACAGGCAACTGAATGCCAACAACCACCGCAAGGCCCGTCTCACATGCTAAGAGGCTTTGCCATCGGGAAATTGGTTGCGGCTTCCTCCGAGCACGCTAGTCCTGTCCCAGTACACCCTGGTAACTTTGGCAGACAGAACGGAACGCTCACTATTGGAGCATAGGAAAAAAGACAAGCGAATGCAAAACAAATGAATGGCAAGCGAAACGAAAAATAAAAAGAAACGCGGGATGCCGAATTTGAAATGTCACTGATTGCATGCAAAGCCCAACCTGCGGCATCCGCGATCGTTCTCGGCTCGAGTAGCAGCTGTCCACGGTTAGAATTGGAATTCACCACTCCACCGTTTGGCCGCACCAGCTGTCCGCCCCGCGACGAAGATTCCTGTGCGAATAGATTATCTGTCATAATATTTCCACATTGACGGTGTGGGCTACGACAGGTAGGAAAATCCATTTCCACGAGCTTGTTTGGCAGCAGGGCACGGAATGAGACTGTCACGTCGCTGGCTGACTGACTGACCCTGACGGTTTGGTCTCTCTTTCGTAACCATCCAAATTTGGCCAGTGTCAGTTAAGCGATTTGTTCCTATACCAACGGTTTTCTACTCATTGCAGATGAGTTCAGAAGAAACTGAATTTGGTTCTCTCGGGTTGTGAAACGCAACACTCGCACTAAGACGCCATTAGGAAACGGAAGAAGCCAACGCTACACAAAGCCACGATGCTGTCCGATAAGAACGGGCTGGGTCTGTATATTGCTATCTTTCACGTTGTTTTTACTCCCTACGGATAGACTGCCATGCCGTCGATGTTTTCGCCGGGGATGTTACGCTTCGAAACAACTCCAACCGACTTTGGCTCGGTGCACGATTCAGCGATATGTATTTCCGGCCTACGAACCTATTCGTATCCTTTCCGCATCTCGTTCTGCTTGTCCGCAGTTTATCGAAACCTAACTCTCGCAAAACCCAACCCCCGAAATGGCATCTGCTCGCAACAGACGTCGGAAAGCGTGCCCTTGGGAAGTCCCATCCCGGAAGGAAGCCAGCACAGCAACTACGGGGATACGCTAAGCATCACATCGTAGCATCGTATCACGCGCATTTATTTTCGTGCCTCAAACACTCACACCGTCGATGAATTAAGGATGCTTTAAGTTCACCGTCTCCACTCGGACCTTCGGTTGTCTCGGGACGGCGTTAATTTTCGTGAAAGCATTTTCCGAGAATACTCGCACGCGCGTCCACCACCCTCACAATAATTCCCTACACCTCACAGCCAACCGGCGACCGTGGATCGGTGGTATAAAATCTCGGCACCGTGTTCGATGCGATATTCCCCCGAAATTGAGTTTCGTGAGAGTATTAACGAAACACAAATCACATTACAACACGCGGAAAATAATGGGTACCGCGTCCGGCTTATTCGGTTATCCGCCCGGATTTGGCATCCGGATGATGCCACAGGTGGAGCTTGACATTGGTGCGACTTGTGGGAAAATGTTTGCCAGCAGTTACCGAAATAAACAAAAAATAACCGACTATTCAACAACCCAATGGCACGACATGGCACCATTGCTGAAGCTCAAGCCGTAAACTTTCCTTTGCCCTCGGTGGTAACGTCGGCTGTGTACCGTTTATTGTGTACCGCAGGCGGTAAGTGTTTACCAACGCAACACACCACCGTGGATAGGTGCCGAATTTTCACTGGCATCACGCTCGAACCACTTCCGGTGTGGGTTGCTTTGTGGTGGCCGGTGTTATGAGCGTAATTCAATTACGTCGCGAGTTTGCAGGATATGCTTGGCGGGATTATGATATGATTGTGAATTCATTAGCCCGTGCTGGGTTGCGGTGGCGTTGGAATGTTGGCCTACGTCAGACACGGCGGAAAAGCGGGTATCTTTGTTCCCGAGAGCGTGTTAGCTGTCACGTGCTGGCTGGGGTTGACTTCAACTGTGCGTTTAATGTACGGATTTGTGCGGGATTACTGTGATTTTCAGTTTTCTCTTTTGCTCCCGACAACCCACTCAAAGCGGCTTAAAGTGGCAGCGCTTTATTGGGCTGCATTTGCTTGCGGTCGCACATGAGAACAATCGCGACCAGTTTGACCCACCACATTGGATGCGAAAACAGTCTTGCTGTAACTTTTATCGATGGTTTTGTCGTTTGAAGCATTGGGCTTCATTTACTAAATTCATTTGATGCTTTAATTGCAGGTACAAAATGAAGGAATGTAAATATGATCGATTCCCTCGATATTGTTTCTAACATTTTGATCTTTTTATTCCGAATCTTCGAATAAATATATATTTCACTACGATTTATACACATATCAAAACATCACTCAAACGATGGTGTGATAAACGATATATTCATAAGGATGCTGTATGATGGAACGTAAATAAAGGATGCATCGTGTATAGTTTAATTCAAATGCGTATTAAGCAATTACTTTTTTTTCATTAATGTTGTTACCTGTACAACGCTCGAAATCTCTTGAGAGTTTTTCGAATGTCCATAATTATATTAACATCTGAGAACTCGTAAGCAAAAGTTTATCCTGAATAAATTTATTTTCGTGTTTGCGCTCTCTAAAGGCTTCTATGGTGAAGGAGAAATACACCGAGGAATGAATAGTGAGAACAATCTCCAATCAATCATATAACTTTGGGTTCCGCGAATTTCTATGATCTCGTGTCGAACACGACTAACACGAGTTGTTTAACACTTGCTACGCGGAACTTATTTCTTATCAGCGCCGTGTGGAAGGAAGTGCTGCTTCATACAGCAAAAATACTTTTCCTAATCAAAATCCTCTTGTGGCCAGGCAGCCACGAACGTCGCTCGTCGTTCAGGGTACTATCCCAGGGGAGATGTACAGACGTTCGTCAATATTCGGAGCGTTAAATTGTTTCTTCCATTTGATCAACCACAGACACGAAACGGTTCCGAGCAGGTCGATGTTTATTTTTACCACTGAGAATAAAAAAAAAACAGAAAATCCCCCGCCAGAAAAAGGTCTTTTCCATCCATTTTTAAGCATTTAACAACCCTACGCTGACCGCATCGCCTGACAGTTGGTAATTTATTTCGCAAACTTTGCATCTGTAGGGACTGGTATGGATCGCTCCGTTCACTATGTATCCGTTTGTATCCGCCAGGGTGCATTTCCGGAGAATAGCTCCCAGTAATGCCGGGTGTTGTAACACATTCCAAACAGATTGTTTAGTCATAAAAAAAAGTTTGCATTCTGCTAAATTTCCATTCCAGAGGATCTAATATCGTCTATGCTTTAAATCATTCCTTTTTGTGCTGGATCCGTTCTCGCCTTTCAACGACGGAGTTGGAAAATTCAATTATTAACAACTAAGGGATTTACACATGAAGGTAGCCGAACTGTGCTCTTGGAAAGCGTTGCCCAAATCACGATTTATTAGCTTCTTCACAGTCTTCCACGCTTCTTCGTCGAACGAGCCTCAGAACATCAACTCCCATAGCATACCCTTGGTTCGTGTTACCCAATGATCGATTTTTTTTTTCGCAGAAGGTCCAGCTTCCGGGCGGTACGATCCAGTGCCATTCTAATGACAATTCAGGGTCTTCCAAATACCACGCGGGCGCGTTCGCTATTCGAGTGGAAGAAACGCGTGACTCGGGTGTGACAGTTTTGTACCACGTCTGACCAGCTGGTCTGCCTCGTGTTCGCTGTTTTTCTTCCAGCTCGTTGGCCAACATAGGCGTGTCTTTTCAGGGAATAAATTTATTTTTTGTGCACGCTATGTGTTCACCGAACGACTGGGCGTTCGAGCGGAAGCTTTCCACAACATTGAGACTAGGGGAAAAAAAATACCTCCAGGAAGCAATGAATAGCTTTGCAGATTGACATTTGCTCATTATTATGATTGAATTTCTGATTATGAAAAATTCAACAAAACAAACTCCGTTTTGTATAGCGAACGGTTAGAAGCTTTTTAGGAGCTTTAGCAGACGCATTGCCGCATGAAATGTTCTCGCAAAACCATAACGCCATCAGCAGCCATCGCATATACCGATGCAGTGACGAACAATGGTTATCTAATTCATGTTTGTAATTTTACCTGTACGATGTACATGCAAGCGGCTGTCGACATCTGTTTTCAAAGAACTCATTATGTTCTCAGTCCCTCGAATGCGATTGAATAACAGTATTTCCATGGAAAGCTATTTCAGATAATAAAAATACCATGTCGAATACTTACATGTAATCAGCCATGGAAGTCGGATATCGTCCATCAGGCCATAGCATGTAGCATACAGTACGGGTTTTGCCATTGTTGTACCTTTTTTGGAAGCAGAAAAGTATAATGAATTACGTTACTCTGAACCGAAAAAATTTGCATGCACAAAAAAACGAGCCCCTGCATTTTTTCCGCTTCCTACTCGTATGATTATCATTAGAGAGGTTCTTATAAACGTAATGATGTTCGCTAAAAGCAAAAAAAAAACAGTCATTATCTCCATTAAACATCGCTAGGTGTAGTTTGCTTAAGGATACTGTTACCGCGATAGGATAGACCGACAATACAATTTAATGATTACCCAACGTTTCGAATGATGTTGCATATTTAATGGGATTTTTTTGACTTCTGAATTTTATGTTTTATGTTTCAAGGTAGATATCAACATATCACTGATGGCACCGAAGAATGTATCATTAAATTACAACTTTACAACTTTACTAAATACCCTAAACTCCGGAAATAGCTCAGTTTATGTCCAAAACTTATTTTCATGCATCTAATCCTGAGCCTTGTCCACTATCGGTACTTACCGCTTCGTCATCACAGTCGAATACATTAGGCACGGTGCCGCCAGGACACAGCTCAACGCCCAGATGATCAAAAGAAAGATCCGAGCCTTCTTCCGTGACGTCCGATGTCGCAAAGGATGTACTATCGCAATGTACCTGGCAAAGAAAGCATGTAAGAAAGCCATAAGAGCAGACGATCATTATTATCGTTCAGTCAACAATGCGATCCACGGGTCTTGGGATCAACTTTCTGGAAGAGCTATTTCTTCATGACATTTCATGCTATTCAATGTCCAAATGCTTAAAATCATCCAAAAAAAAATGTTCGGAGTAAATGATGTCTTATTTTTTCGAAAATTTAATTTTTTTACTGTCGAAGCACGATTTGAATACCACTTTCGATATTTGATTGCAAGTCCTAGATAAATTTCATATTAGCATCAGGATCGATCATGGTGGTTTCCTGGTCATGTATTGATTCTCCCATCCCCATTTTGTGTCACTGAACCTCGGTCATTCTGAAACCACTATACGATTGCAGAGGGAATAGTTTCAAGAAAAAACTCATAAAAAGTCCCGATGATGTCGTATAAAGGAAAGCAATCAGCTCGGAAATACTTATCGAATAAATAGGCCCAATTTTGTTACGGTTGTAACAAGCTCAACTGTCCCACTGTTTCTCACTTCCCTGCGTGCTCCGTCACATCAAAGCTTTGACGTCAAACCATCCACCCAGTGGCGTGTTGTAGCTACAAAAATGCGTATGTCTTGTTCTAGCGTCACAACCAGCTCCCATCCACAGAACCTGGGTTTTTTAAGGTTTCGTTTTCACCGAAACACATCCTTCATAGCCTGTATTGGCGCGTGTTAGTGCACCATCTCGCGGAAATCCGCTACGTGCTGGTAAACGTGTATTCCCTTACATTCGGAACATTTGGGAATTTCAATTATCGTTTTCGATAAAACCCACTGCTCTACGCAATGATTATCTAGCTACTCGAACGCCACATGGGCTTTTCCAAGCAAGGCTCATGTGGGGTATACCGGAAAGAAGCTTTACGTATGCCAGCTCCGACGTAGGCGTGAGACGTTGCTTATCGAATCGCAAACTGAGCACTCGTCATGATGCTCCAAAAATATCGGGTGCGTACGGTGGCATCGACTTTGTCGGTGATAAAGCTGTGATCCCAGAGCTCTGGGTTCACGGAACGGTATCGTCGATGGGCGAACCGCACAGCGTGCGATAGCAAACCGTGACTGTCCCGGGTCCGGTCACACTTCGGGAGACCATAATGCCCCTTGAGCACGCTCGATATGTAGCCGGTCCGTGAAACAAACCGCAAGAAAGATGTTGTAGTTTGTTTGGTCACCTCAAGACATGGGCCCTGCGTCAACCATGACCTATGCTGCGGGTTACTCTCGATGTCGGCTGCGGTTAGTGCGCGATGCTAATGAACTTGAAGCGAATCTTCCGCACCCGCATCATGAACCGTGCACGCACTCAACCACTCTGCACCCGATAAGACGGTTGAGGTTGAGCCTATCGCACATTGTGCGTATGATTAACCCCCTCCACGAAACTATCAAGGACCTATAATAGGGGCCACACCCAAGCCGACTGTCGGCATACCGTGCTACCAACTTGGCGCGTCTCGATCGGTCGTTAATTGTATCCTTGCAGGAAGTGTCAGTGTCAGTGTCTAGCATCCGGACGTTCCTCGTTTTCACACCGTGCTCATAGTCCGCTGCGATGGTGTTTGATAAGAAGCACCTGCTGCTGCTGCTGGACCGGCCTCGGGAGCCAGTGTTCATGGGCAAGGGTCGCGTGGTGTTCGACGTGCCCGACAACTACCTCACGGATCGGTACCGGCCCATTGGGCCAGAAATTCAGAACCGCTTTGGCGAGAACGCGGAGGAACGCATCCCGGTGCGAAGCATCCCTCTGCCCGATCTCCGCATTCCGATGTCACTGGGGCGTCAGGAGCAGTTCTCTCTCTTTATTCCGCGCCATCGTAAAATTGCTGCCCGTCTGATCGACATCTTCATGGGTAAGTGATGTTTTGTGGCGCGTGACGAAAATTTACCCTTGTGCAATTGGTCGTATATTTCATCACTGTCCTTGAATGTGCCATAAATGTGTAGACTAGTTGCTATCTATTTGACTAGATAACAAACAAAAACGACTCTGAGTGTCACACAACTTGAGCAGTTCCGCGAAATGAAAGTACATACTCAACACCCGAACCGACATTTATGCTTTGAACATCCAAGCACAGCACATCCAACTTGCTTGGGTATAACAACTAAAATCATCTCCACGAATTGCGGTTCGACAAGTTTGCGTTCCGATGAAGCTGTGATCGAGATTTGATGATGTAAGAGATTGCTAAATCTAAGTTTGCAGACATTCCTCGAAATATGTGTAACACACGGCATTTGCGACAGCGTTCAAATTGAGCATCGCACGCGTACGGGTTAGTCATATCTACCAAGTGCAAGTGTAACAAATTTGTAGCGGTAATTTTGAGTCTCTTCGTCTTTAAACCATTCGTTACCTTGCAAAACTCTTTCACCTGTGCTGTGAACAAAAGCTCACAATCGTGTAGTTCTTCGAAATAGTTTCCATCCTTAAAATGAATCCATATCTTGCATGCCAATAGGATAGCGTGTATCTACGAAGTCTACACTAAATAGGCATTCCATAAAAGCGCAAAAAAACGTTAAGGAAACAACGATTCGCTACAATGAACACACTTCGGCGTACCATGTTGATTTCGTATCCTGACAGTAAAAGCGAAACTTTGCAGACCACCTGTCAGCACGCGCTCCCAGTGGGTGGAAACAGATTTTCGTTACTAGGACTACTTTGTGCCGGACCGATTCTTCATTGGAACGGCGGTTCAATATGCGACGCGACACTTGACTGATTGCGAGTACCTTGCTCACTTATGCGCCAAACGTTTCAAAGAGCTATCCGAGCCGTTTTTAACACACGAATCCAAATGCAAATGTACCGCCTTCAAGACGGACTTGAGCTCGTCCGTTAGGTCGTACATGTTCTGGGAGTTAGTGCCAGATTTCTCGCGATAATGTATGCCAAAGACGACATGCTTCGCCTTTTGTGTCGAGATCCAACTCGAAGCGTAAACCGCAATCAATTGCTGGCTTCCATCTGCAAGATTGCTCATTCACCGTGTGTCACCGCGCTGAGGGTAAAAGCAATCCAACACGCCCTCCTGACATTTCGCAGAGATCGAACTAATCAAACGAATCAAGCAAATTTCGGATCGGTTCGAACTGCTAATGGTTCGTACCACCAAACAGCTTCGCGTTTTTGGGTGCTTTAAGAAAGCCTTCCTAGCCTTCCTAACTCATCCTACTCATACGCCTCCACTCAGAGACGGCTTCCTTGATTGCGTAGAGCCGTCTGTCAAAGCGACAGAAATGCGTTTATCTTCCCGCTTGGCGTTGAAACGCGCCCGACATCAAAGCGATGTCGTCGCGTAAGGAGCCGTATGATTACCAGATATTGGAAAAGCTTTTCCCCATATATCCTTTGCTACCCGAACGGTAAACAATTTGCTTGGGCGTTCTACAAGCAATAACCGCCGAGGAATCGGGAGCGAACGTACTGCAAGAGGCACTTGCCGGCACGGGATTAATGTCTAATGCTTCAAGCGGGCTCGGGCTGAGTGGTTTAGGGGTGCAATTGAGCGTGTTGTGCTGTTCAACGGCATTTTTCGCAAATTATCACCGAGCGGTAGGAGGTATTTTCTTCTAAAGCCCAAAGAAAATTACTGCTTGTTTTTCATATCATGCTTCTTTTGTTCACGCGGCATATAATCTCTGGTTGGTTTAAAAAAAAACAAGTAAAAATATGACTGCTTACAAGTTTATTTTTGTACAATATATCATTCAAAAAGCATCGCTCATTTTACAAGGTTTGTTTTCTACGCTGCGTACATTGCAGAAAATGAGATGAAATTGTGCTTTTTATGCCAACACATTTTTACACCTCCCCAGTAAATAGCAGCCCTGAAGTAGGTTCCATAAAGTCACCTTAAAGTTGTTCATTCTTAAAAAAAAGTGGGACTAGACAAATTGTACGGTTACACAATCACAATTACGCATTCATAATTCAGCCTATGTTTTGTTTAGGAAGGCAAAGACAAAGCATAGGTCCAAGTATACATCGATTCTTAAGCCAAATAAACCAGATCACAGATGGCACGGAATATTTTGCATTAAATCGTGCTAGCCACGAATGCGAACGCCATATGGAATGTCATGGCATATTTGCTGGTTTGAGAAATTTCTCAAGATAAAATTTCCTTTTCACATATCTATTACTTCTCTCAAAAGGCATGTTTTTTATGTAAAAATAAACAATATACTCTGCTTCAATCTTTAACACCGTTTGTCATCGTAAATAAAATCCTTTGAATAAAATCCTCTGAAATTATTTACAAACAACTCGTATAACAATAGCGCAGAAGCTTTTAAGAGACAGCAACAAACTCCAAGCTAAAGGAATAAGTAAAAATAGCATTGCAAAAGCTAAAGTATTACACGCTCATACAATACTGCATAAAGCAATTTTGTTTGTACGAATTTAACTGTTGTGTAGGTATACATTTCAATCGATTTAAAAGCTCATATAAAGGTATTTTCATCATTCCTCGTCAGAGGCTCTTTATCGTATGCTTTTGAACCAATTTGTTTCAATCTGGCTCAGTGAATTATTACACCACAGCAAAAAATCAATTAATTTAAAAGCCTCACCGTGACAACATTTGGTGTTATTAATACCATTTCAAAAGCATTCCGCAGCTTTCGACAAGACACTCAAACCGCCTCAGGTGTGTACATGCCTGCGATCCGTCTGTGATGCCAAAATCTGGAGTCTCTTTGCGGAAATATTTAGCACGGGGTAGTAAAAATATCATCCAATGAAAAACATGCCCAACTTTTACGCCTGTCCCTGTCATCGCTAGCATTTGCCGTAAGATATCAAATCAAACCGCGCCTGTCCTTCTCAAGAACATGTCCAGCGGGTGTGCCAGGCGGGTGTGAAATACATTGCTCATTTTGGCACCTTCCGTGAGCAACTTTCTTCGGGGCAAATTTCGTTTGAGCTACTCGAGCAAAGTTAACAAACTACACCAAACAATCCGCCAAAGCCTCGATACAGTCCGCTGTTGGCGGTGTTGCTCTTTTCGTTCTCGCAATTGTTTTCCTTCGGGAAATATTTGTCTTCCGCCAGACACGCAGAGCCGTGGCGAGATTTGCCTCCATTAGCGGGTTTGCAGCCGGGTCCGGGAAGTTGGCCCAAACGGGAGCAAAAATAGCACTTTATGTTTATCTCTCCATTTTGCCAATTATTTCCCATGATCTGTCCGACGCCGCAGAAGCGGTAGTACAGCCGAGAGTGGTTTGCGAGTCGGTACATTTACATTCACTTCAATCTCAGCCGCATAAGATGTCAACAAAGGAAAACTAAATTATCGGCCATTCCACTGGATAGATTCGAGCGATGGGTTTTTTTTTCGCAGCTCATTTTTGGAATTACGATCATTTTGATGACTTTTTGTTTGCTTTTAGTACTGTTTTACGAGTTTAGAAATTGATTGTTGACACGAACGGTGTCACCCCACTGTTGTCATGCTCGAACCGGCTCTTGATAACTTCCCGAATCATCGTTACAGGCATGCGAAACGTAGAGGACTTGCAGAGCTGCGCCGTGTTTGCTCGTGATCGTATCAATCCGTACCTTTTCAACTACGCTCTGTCGGTGGCGTTGCTCCACCGAAAGGACACGCACGATCTCGATCTGCCGACAATCATTGAAATCTTCCCGGACAAGTACGTCGACTCGAAGGTGTTCGCTCAGATCCGTGAGGAAGCGACGGTCGTGCCAGAGGGCATGCGCATGCCAATTGTCATCCCGAAGGACTACACCGCGTCCGACCTGGACGAGGAGCATCGTCTGTGGTATTTCCGCGAGGACATTGGCGTCAACCTACACCACTGGCATTGGCATCTGGTCTACCCGTTCGATGCGACAAACCGCGCCATCGTGGACAAAGACCGTCGTGGTGAGCTGTTCTACTACATGCACCAGCAGCTGGTGGCGCGTTACAATTTCGAACGCTTCAGTAACCGGCTGCAGCGCGTCAAGCGCCTTAACAACCTGCGTGAACCCATCGGTGAGGGATACTTCCCAAAGCTAGACTCGCTGGTGGCGAGCCGAGCTTGGCCGGGTCGTGTTGACTCGAGTGTGCTGAAGGACCTGAACCGCGAGGCGGATCAGATCAAGCAGGACGTTGCCGACCTAGAGCGCTGGATAGATCGCATTTACGAGGCCATCCACCAGGGGTTCGTGGTCGATGTAGGTATCATGCAGCATATGAGCCAGGCATAGGAGCCACTAACTGTTCTGGATCCCCGTTCACGCAGGAGTCCGGCAATCGCATCCCGTTGGACGAGCAGAAAGGCATCGATCACCTGGGCAACATTATCGAGTCGTCAATTCTGTCACCGAATCGGCAGCTGTACGGTGACATGCACAATATGGGCCACGTCTTCATCTCGTACGCGCACGATCCCGATCATCGGCACCTGGAATCGTTCGGTGTTATGGGTGATGTCGCGACGGCTATGCGCGATCCTGTCTTCTATCGCTGGCACTCGTACATCGACGACATCTTCCAGGAGCACAAGAATAAGCTGACACCATACACGCGCGGTCAGCTCACCTTCGATGGCATATCCATCACAGGCATCACGGTGCAGCCCGAGGACGGACAACCGAACACGTTCCAGACTTTCTGGCAGCAGTCGGACGTGGATTTATCTCGTGGCATGGACTTTGTCCCACGGGGCAACGTCTTCGCTAGGTAAGCTGCCTGCCAGTGTCCTGGCGTGCCATGATGGATTTGCAAAAATTCACAAGCCATCCAACGTGAAACTCAGCGGCACTCAAATGGCTGACGATTATTGCCACATGCTTCGACAAGCGTGTAGCTGCTTTTTCGTACCGCATCGTTGTTGTGCAATTTTGTCAACAACGGCTTACAGGCGTCACCTCTGTCAGCCGATTACTACGCCTATCTCTCTGCACGAGCGAGAAATCATCATTAGCGAAAAGGGGAATAATTTATATCAAGCAATCGGATGATTGCTAACGAGTTTCCAAGTGGACAATAACTCCCAACGACAGCCATACCATACGGAGGCGAGCAAAAAAAAACACCAACATTTACATCGGCCAATTACCCGCTAATCCGGTCGCATGATCATCTCTCATCGCTTCCCGCACATGTCAGCTGTTTGTCGGCCATTTTTCACACGTCATGGGCCGTCCTGACCATCCTTTTGGTCTACTGTCGGGAGCTGGTTTAACACGGGAGCCCGTGGTAGGGATGTTCGATTGCAATTTGATTGAATTAACACGACACCCTTACGTAGGCGGTTGCTGAGGGAGGTTGCTCGGTTGGATATTACGTGTCCGTCGCTTCGTGCTGGAATGGACGCCGAGCTGGAAATGCCGCGCAAACAGCGTGCGATGATGGATGTGCAATGATGCGTTTCTGTCAGGATCAGTAACTCCGGTTACGGACGTGTGTGCCCCGGAAAAACTACACCGTTTAGCGTACCGATTCGCTCGCATGTCCTGGCAGAGTGGCTACGATTACCGTATTGGAACACGGTTCTTTTGCTCGGTGAGCCATGCACCGTGTTTTGTTGAAAAAAAAAGAAACTATTCCGGATGTCGGGTCGAAGTTCGGTCGCAATCTGTACATAATTCATCTAACACATATCCGTTGATTACGTGGTGATGGTGGGTGAACTAGTGTTATTGATTTCCGTACACTAAACCGGGCATATGGCCGCTTGACGAAATCAATATCCCAATTATATTTCGTTTGGGTAGCTGTTTTGTGCCCACGGGCAACAGAACGCTTAATTGGACAGCGTTTTGCACGTCATCACGCATTGCATAAGCTGAATCGAGCATACATTTACGAACACAAAGGATACTCATTTGATGGCGGCAACGCGTTGTAATCTCTATTCAGCGTGTTCCGTTGTCCGGGCAAGACAAACACAAAATCCTAATCAAATTTAACTACTGCTTGCTTTTATGCAAACCGAAACGTTTTCAAAATGAGCCACTCGTTATCTGTTCAATGCGTTGCGTGTTTGCACTTACCTCAATAAATACGCCGACCGAAAAGGGTCGGATTTGGAGTTTCCTAAACAGAGCCTCCCGATGCATGGATGGTTTATGTTCACTTGCCAAAAGTTTCATGCGGAAAATTGGCACTGGCGTGTGCACATAATGGCAGGAACTGGTTATACAGGGTGGCTCATAAATTTGGCGAATCTTGCATTCCGCAAGCCTCGGGTGGGACGGAGCTTTCGGAGAGCTAGCAGAAATAGAGCTTCGGATATGCGGGTGCATGATAGCTAAGTTGGTAGCGTAATTTACCCTTGCAAGGCGAGTGTTGGCAAAACTTTCTTCGTTTTAATTATAGTCTTCAAAACAGCACACAAGAGAAGGTTTCTCATGACACTCTAATGAATTGCATTTCCTAAGCTACCACTTACGGTTGTTATTCCATACGTTGCATGAAGTAAGATTCAATTACTGATGGAAGAATTTTAATTTAAATGTCAAATCTTTGTTTGTTTTAAACTTTGAACGCGTTTAAAAGTGCACAAACAAATGCTGATACAACCAATCTGCTATTTTTATCTAAACTTATTAACTTATTCCACACCGAAATCATGATACAAAGAGATTCTTTAATCATCACAAACAATGGCTTGGTAGCATATTTTTATAATTAAATGAATTTAAACTTGAGTTTTCAATCGTACTGGGTATCTTATCTTGATCGAGCTTCTGCATTTTAACAACACCATTCAGATTCACCCACCTTCAACACTCTCCATTCGTGACCACGATCACGATTGACAATGAATCCGACGCGCAGCGAATGGCGTTCGTGCGAATTTTCCTAGCGCCCAAGAATGACGAACGCGGAACACCGATGGTGTTTCGGGATCAGCGGCTGTTCATGGTGGAGCTGGACAAGTTTCTTGTAGCTCGTAAGTAGGACGCAAAGCCAGATGAGGACGCTTCGACAGGTGTCATTCCGTATCGTTCTCTTACAGTACGTCCTGGCTCCAATCGTATTCGTCGTCGCTCGAAGGAATCCACGGTCACGATCCCGTTTGAGCGGACATTCCGGAACCTGGATCAAAATCGACCCGAACCCGATACTGCTGCGGAAGCCGAGTTCAACTTCTGTGGTTGCGGATGGCCCGCTCATATGCTAATACCCAAGGGTCTTCCGGAGGGATTGCCAGCGGACCTGTTCATCATGGTTTCAAACTACGAGGAGGACCGGGTAGTACAGGACTTGGTTGGTACGTGTAACGATGCGGCGTCATACTGCGGAGTGCGCGATAGACTCTACCCGGACCGCAAACCAATGGGGTATCCATTTGACCGAGCGGCCCGCAGTGGAGTCGACACGTTGGCCAACTTCTTGACACCCAACATGGCCGTGCAGACAGTTGCAGTGGTCCATAACGATCGTACGGTGAACCGTACAGGTTAGAATCGTATCAATCGAAATGTTTTAATAAATAATCCCAGCATTTAGATACTGATTTCACAGCCGCTTAGTGTCTTGCTAGATCCATTTTGAATGTGAAAGAAGAAAATTCAAACATCTACAAAAGCGGAAAGTTCAAACACTTTCTAAAGCGATGTCTCATTGCAGCTCCCATGCTTATATCGCTCAAGAAAATCGAAATGATTCGTTCGGTGTAGATCTGAAATCTTTCGCTACTTCAAGAGTTCAATAATCATCACATCAATACGTCCAAAACACGTTTGCGAAATAGAAATCTGTATGGAATCCGTAATCGTACGATCCTTTTTTCGACAGCGCGCCTCGAAATGGGCCAAGACACGCTCGCATTTCAAGAAGCAAATAATCGCCAACGATAAGACCGCTAGTGATTGCTGTCACTGTCACGCAAAGCAACATCTTTCCGCTGATAGGTTTGGTCGGGGTTCTGCGTTAACTGACGAGCCATATCGATGGCAATATCTAAAACCCTTCCCGGTATGGAAAAGCGAAATTCATTTTTTTTCCTAATCGTATTTTTTTCTGCTGATAGAATTCACAACACATGGCAAGTGACATTTCCTCACGATGTGTAATGGTTTTTGTAGGATCAAATTTCTCCCAGCTCTTAGAAACGATGGTGCACCGCTTCCCACATTTCAAGCGCGACACCTGACCAGTTTTGAAACTTAATTTTATACGCAAGCGAACCAAAGAGTACGCCGAAGGTTTAAGAACACGCAACCTGATGCGAGGGTTTGCGAAATTTGATATTGACGAAACTATTCTTATCGGAAAGTTAGCCTCGTTTGATCACGGAGCCTGTGAAAAGTTTATGTTTTACAGGGCATGACAGTATTACGAATTGTTTTTAAACTTATCAATGATGTTAGTGAACAGGAAGCATTTGTGCATTAATTTTTGGTTACAAACTGAATCCTGAACTACGAACTTGCTAGTCTCCAATAACTAAAAACAATAAATCTAAAAAGTGCAAAAATGTTTTAAGATTTTTTTATTTAAAATCTACAGTCTAGAGTCTGACCAGCCTCGTTTAGCTTGTTGGTACAAATTACGAGAGCTTCATTTTATAAACAAATATTTGAAATCCCTTACCGATCAAATGATATAGCCACGAGCGTGAAGACAGAAGACGCAACGGACATGTTTGCCATGAAGTTGTTGATCGTGCAATATACCGACCCAAACGGCCAGTCCGAGTTGAGCATAAAGATGAAGTTGAAGGCGCAGTTCAGCGAGGACATCAACAGGTCAGCCACGCTCAAATTCAACAGGAAGTAGTTTGTCACCGTGCGCATTCGCCGATGGGCTGTGAAAGAGAGAAGGCAGAAAAAAGTGTAAAGAGTAATTGTAAAATTATTTTGTGACTTTTTGGGTCGTTGCTCTTTTGTGCCTTTTGCATCTACGAGATAGCAAAAAGAAGAGCGTTGACCAACGCCATTAATTTCAGCTAACAGGATATGCTCGACCGACAATACCAGGTGCCTCACAACCTTGCAAAGTACTCCAACGTTAGCAGTTCCCATACTACATACAGGCTCCGAAATCTGCTGCCATTCGAAAAACTTTTTCAAACACCGTTTACTGAGTGCCTGTTAACTGCAGAAGCACTGCAACAGTATGATGTATGTATTTGCTTTTTTAGCCACTACCCACTAACCCAGTTGCATGCTGAGAAGCTCAAGCA
This sequence comes from Anopheles nili, assembly GCF_943737925.1. Lineage (NCBI taxonomy): Eukaryota > Metazoa > Arthropoda > Insecta > Diptera > Culicidae > Anopheles > Anopheles nili. The sequence continues at coordinate 6,182,702 of NC_071291.1, read as the reverse complement.
AACTGCGTTTAGCAAAGCTACATGCGTACGGCTGTCGTTTTTTAATTTTTATTATTTGTTCTTCCGATCCAAAGTTGGATCTGAGGATGTCTAGAATTGTTCGCAAAATTGAAAATTCTAGATGGAACTGTTCACTGAAAATACTAGTCTTGCCACTTTTTTCCGTATTAACAGAATCCGTATCAACAAAATTACCCACGGGTTTTAAGCTTAGTACAGTGCTAACTTATATTCGTAGTTAGCACTGTACTAAGCTTAAAACCCGAGGGTAATTTTGTTGATTTTAAACACTGCATCTTCTGCACACGGTACGTGCCATTTTTGAACGTCAATAAATTTAAAAACCATACAAGCAACGTAGAAATGAGTTGACCTGCTATGTGGACATATTTCAAAACAAAAAACGCGATAGTTATTTTAACTACAAATATATGTAAAAAAAATTATATCCAAATTAATTAATATATAACCAAATAAAGCGTTTAATTTCGCATTCGCCATTTTTCGATGCTTGATGTGTTATTAGACACAGGGGCAATGTGCCAGAACAAGCAAAATGAAGTTGATTGCAAATGCAATTTTGAAGATAAAAGAAAGTCAACCAGCCATTCTGATTGCAGAAACATCATCCTTTTTATGAGTACAGTTCTTTCCAAAAATTATGCAAAATTAAGTTGGCGCCGAGCGAGGAACACGAGTTGCCCTAGGGTCAGAAAAAACTCTTCGTAAATAGCGCAATGTTTGATTTTCTTGGAATTTTTCTAACACTTGGAAATTTTATCCTAAAGCGCATGGGTAAACATCACAGCTGGATGGAAATGCGAGCGTAACTTACGAACGATGAAGCGGTAGTCAATCATCTCATTTTCGTCCAATAGCTTCCATAACTTTTTGCCGCATGTAGACACCGGGCCATAACTTCTTCTTCTTGAAACCCGCGTCTAGATGACGGGTCAGCTTCTTTGTCGAAATACGTTCAAAAAGAATGTCAAAGAAAACAAGAAACGTGTTATCCTAACGAGGTGAACGGTATTGCTCTTTGACGCACCGTTAGTAGTGCGGCCAATCACCAAACGCAAGCATCGTTAGCAACATCGTTTCGTCGCCAATCAAATTTGAATCCTTCGTTACATTTTTGTAAGCTTCTAACCGATGAGTTCATTGCTATTTGTCTGATGAATTTTTGAATGTTGTTTTTGTGTTCAAGTAATCTCTAGAATAACATCGTTTTGTTCAATAAATAAAATTATCTTCAACAACTTTTCTGCCAGAAGATTTAGTTCATTGTAGTGTGGATATGGTTGACTTCATTCATTAGAAGTGTGAACAGTTCAAGTACGGCGAAAATACAAAAATGGTCTATTTGACAAATTACGTTAAGTTTTCTTTAAATGTACTAGATTTAGAAACTCTAACTCGGTTCAATGGTACAATGCATCCTACGAAACAACGTTCATCTTTATGTTAAACCAAGTCTTAGTCCTTAATATATATTTTGGGAGTTACAGGAGGAGTATCGCTTCTAGTTTTGAACTTTTGGAATCCGAACTTTTTTAAATAAGTGTCATTATTGTTTAATCTACAAGATCTACATAACTTTATCGTAGGCCGTACTTTAACTCATTGTATCGTTTTAACTTAATTTCGAATCGGACCACCACAGACAGTATTCCTAAATGAATGCTTTTCTTTCACAAAAGTCCACTTATTTTGCCAGATTCGGAAGGAATTTCGAGTCTTTGGGTGTTTTTTTAAATATCTTAACATATTACTATTAGCATCCGAATTACAGCTCGAAAGAAAAACCAGTTGGAAATTATTCTGCCAACCAGCCGGTGTGTCTCGGTCGTGAGGTAAAACCACAAAATCATGTGCAAACTTTGCCGGACATCCTATCCAAGTGTAAAGAAGCTCCGACTTGGTCCTTTGATGTTTGGCAACAGCTTTTCGCTGGTGTTGCACACCCCATTCCCGGAGCCTGATTATGTGTGAAATAGAGCTCGGTGAAACTTAACCCTTTTCAGGACGAAAGTGTTGACTTCGGCTTGGGTAATTTGTTGTTCAGTCAAGCAAGCAACTATCTCGCCTATAGCAAGAGTTTTCGGTTTGTTTTTGCCAACTCGTCATCAACCTTTGTTAATGATAGCAATCAAAACGTGTTGTAAAATGTCAAGCCTATTTATTTTTCAGTAACAGGTCGATCAGTTTGTAAAATTATGCAATACCATAAGTCATCGTCATTCGTCATCATTCGTTTTGTGAATCATTCTTTTGAAGCTTGTACGCAACTGTGATGACATATACATGCATTTCCCGGTCAACAGCAATTCCCTGGCATACGTTTGTCGCCCACGAGATAAGGACATTAACAATGCATTTGCATTTCCCGGTGAGCAATTATGTATCGATTATATTCAATTTAGCAAATTATCTCCAGGCTGTCGTTGACGTTGGCTGCACTTCACACCAAACCAAAAACTCCCAACTACCTCCTGGTCGCAGTGGTTATAGATTGCTCCGATTATCCAAATGGTGACAGCATCACCCCACTCATTAGCGCGTGGTACTACGAAGTCAATGCTCTCACAAAATTGCTGGCAACGATGGTACGGGTTGCATTACGCAACCGAGAGTATGTCTCTCGAATTGGAAAACCATAATCACTCTGAAATGCTGCACGTGCAGCGGATTACCGATAACGGGAAGGCGATAAAATTGTCCGATTACTCCGTATTAAAATACCTCGATAGACGAATGCAAACGAAACTCAAGGAAATGGATCAATTTACATTTCTACATTATTGGCTGCTGGATTAATTTTCAAAGGAGAACTACCTTGTGCTTTTTGTGAATTTTCGAGCATAATAATGCTGCTTAGTCTATCGATAACACAAGGCTTAACAAGCTTTGAGGAGAATTTTCTGTTACATTTTTTTATTGTGTCGCACAATTTCAATTTATTCATCTCGTTCCGCTTCAACTCTTGCTGTACTGTGCGTATGATGTTGATATGATATTAACTGTATGATTTTGATTAACGTTAAATTTTTCAATCACTAAAGTAATCATTTAAAATATATGGTTCGATTTTTATATACCTCAAACACAAAAATTTATAAAAACCATTAAATAATATATATTATATATTATATTATTTATACGATTTCCTTTGATAAGAAACATCTTACTTTATAAGCAGTGAAGAAAGTTCCTTTAATAAGGATCTCATTTTCAAAAGGGACAATAAGGACGATGGAACGGGAGTAATTTGCTTGTCAAGACAGGAACAAAAATATTGATGCACAAATTACGCCCAACTCCCGTTGCTAAATTTCACGTCAACCCCGAGAGCCCCCGTCGAGATTGATGCCATCTAATTACTCGCCCATCTAGACGCACGGAAATTAATGGTACCCGACCCCGAAATGTACTTACCGAGCACGATCCACAGCACGATGCAGTTGCCGGTAATGGCCACGAGCAGCATCGCGCCAAACACCACACCCCAGGCGGTCTTCAGCTGCCAGGGCAGCTCGTACGGGCTCTTGGTGTTTGGGAAGAGGCATTCCGTGATGAACTCCCTGCGAACGAACGAAACGGTCAACCGTTGGGTCACGCTGGGTTTTCGCGAATCACGACGACGCTGCGGGAGTGCGTGTGTGTGGATGTTTGTGTGAAAATTAACGACCCCCAAAAACATGGCCGTGCGGTAGTGTTAATCATCGTTGGTAGGTATCGCAGAAGAAGCTATTTAGAGTCTCCTGAGCAAAAACCTGAAACGGCACTGAAATGAGGAACACGAGCAGTGCAGCTATGCGCGTTAAGATCCGATTACATTAGGAACTTGACAGTTCCACCAAACCATCAAATCGTTCCATGAACGCCTGTGCATAAATGTGACCGATTTTTCGGATGATTAATTAATTTCCTTTCGATGGTGGGTCGACGTGTAGGATGACAGAGACCTTATAATACCTACCCGTGAAGGATCGGTAAAAATGTTTCTTGTCCTGTTATCCTTCCCGATCCCGCATGTCGCAAAATTGTACGCAGTTACTTTTGCTTAGTCGGATAAGCTGAAACCAAACTCCTATGATTTGGCTGTTTTCGCTGGCGTTTGGCATGATTCAACAAAGAGCTCAAGTGAATGAAAGCTCAAAGTGAATTGGCTTTCCATCGTCGATTACGAGTGGTTTTAAAATGAACCACTACAGGCATTGGTGTGTGATTGAAAAGCCACCAAAATTCTCCGTTTTGTTGAGCGGAATTTCGGTTCGCCGAACAAACAATTCAAGCAATTCCACTTTTCGTTTCATCTCATGTTGTTAGCCACGTCGGGTATATTTGTATATACGTTACGATATTCACTTTTATAGGAATGTATGAGGATTATTTTCTCTTTTGCAATCCGAATGAGCTACAAAATAAGTCTCGTCGGTTAACTGATCGCATCAAGGCGGTTTACCATATTATTTCTAATGGTTGCATTTTCAAGCATACTCTTTGGAATACCCAGCTTAATGGGTGTTTTTGAAATACCTTGCAAATACATAACCAAGTGACAAATTCTACAAGAAAGCAGCAAATGTGATAAACAATTAAGCACATTTGGATTCGGAAAAAACACCGAATCATTAGCCGTAAATGTACCTTATTTTTGTCGTGTAAATCGGTGGTAATGAAAATTTTAATGTCTATAATTAGGCTATGTCTAATACGGAAATGTAAGAATATAAAACCGAGGGGATGCAAATAAAAGAATTTTTGAAGATAAATGATAAACTGAATGCGTAAGAGTTGAAGAGTTTAGAGGGCTTCTAGTGAATGGGTTTATTCGACTCAACACTTGCCAAAAATCGATCCAACGATTTTTCTGCCAAAACGAATTGATTGTATTGGCAGAAGATGAACCGGCTAGCATATAAACCAAACAAAAAGAAAGACGCAATGTGGCATTTTCTTGGCACGTTGGCACGAACGTGAGCTTTGTAAACGAGTTATTGTTCGCAAGTCAAGCAATATGTTGCACCGTCTTCACTACGCGTCGGATGGAGCAATTTATATTTCGTTTGGCTTTCTGTATTCGATATATTGACAAGTATACAAAAACGAAACACTTTCCTCTCTAGCATTTGTCACAGGTGTTGCAATCATGCTTTTTCGCAAACTTATTGCTTTATCGTACAGAATACGTCACATTTCAAAGCAAATACCACGTGAGAGTAATGTATGACTTACGCGAGACGCGCATTAAGGAATCTAATCATATTAGGTGTAGAGAACAAGCTAAGTAAATATGACACGAATTATAATTTAAAATCAACGAATATATGCGTTTAAAATAAATAATGTAATAATTAAAACATAAAATGCAATTAAACAATATACCTGACGTAACGATAAATTGATTTCTATATTTTATTTGCGTTTTTACATTTCACATTTTGAAGACTCAAACCTGTATGAGACTTCTATTTGAAATTCAACATATACTTCCCGTAATTTCAGCCTCGATTAGCTCGATACAACTGCATCAGTCGGTAGTTGCACGCGCTTTTCATTGTCCATCAAAACATACATCGAATGCAATAAACTAGTTCCCCAACTGTCGGTGTCGAATGCATAGTTGACGGGAAGCAAGCCTCACAGTGCTTTCGTTCAATGCACCCTCTCACCCGATCATGTCGAACCGGTTAAATAAGTTTCCCTAGACTGGCGTGTATAACGTTTGCGTTTCCGCTCGCTCTGAACTACTAAGCCACGGCGGATCACGGGTCTCAGTAGCGTTCAACCCACGCCCGTTTCAGGAGCGTTTCCGCCAGTGCTGATCTGCATAATGGATACACTCCGGACCGGCAGGAAACGTTGCAATACCGTCGTCCTAGTCCGGACGTGAAGGCCGCCTAGGGAATACTGACGTCATGTGTTTGAAACGTTCCTGCCCGAAGCACCGTTTGACTTGGTGACAATTTTTGGCTCACCCGTTGTAGAACCAACATTCCCATTTGACGCAGTACCAGACTCGCTGTTGACATGTTTTCGCGCTGTTGACTTGCGGCCTTAGACTGCCGTGCGGTGGACGACTTTCCAAAACGTGCGGCATGAAGGACATTGTTATATGTGTTTCCACGAATCGACGGATGTGTCTTTGTGTACAGCGAAACGGACTAACATGCGTGTGAACCACCCCAAGGTCAACTGTCCACCGACTGAGTTCACTTACGGCACTTCATCAATTATTCGTCCTGTTCTGGGAAACTGATCGTAATCAATAGAACATACTTTAATTCAAACCAACGGTGTTGGGCTCGTTGCGCTTCCATGCATGGAATCCCTAAATTGGATTCAAATACTTTGGGGAATTCGGCGCAGGTCGTCCCCTCTACTGCCATAGCTATGCCGGTTAAGGAATTTGCATGCCTCTCGTGCATGAATGAGATCACGCATTTTCAAAATTGTCTTCAAATTGTCTGCTTGCTACTGACCAGAATAACACGAGCGAACCGGCGTTTGTTCAGGGAATAGCTTAGAAAACAGAATCAACTCACCATGAGAGGACAAACCAAATTTGTGATGCATGGAGAGAAACGAAAAATTTATATGTCATGGCAAATACCATCCCTTCGATATGCGCTTTGCCCTTAAGGCAAAAGCTGAAACCACCTTCCAAACACAACATGAGTGCTTCTATTGGAACCCCCGATGGAGTTAGAGTGTTTGCCATAAAAAAATCGTTCGAGTCGGAAGAGAAAAGTTTCCCATTTCAAACCAACGCTAGCTCCTCCATCGCAGATGCAACTGTCTCAGGCCCCGACACTTGTACCTGCCGGAAAAGTTGACAATTTCGCTTCCAGCTCGCTGATGCCAAATTTTCCCGAATTTTCTCGCCGGTCTATGCTTAGGGCAGCATGCATAATTTATTATGTGAAGTTGACGACTTGCCAGTCGTCCCGAGGATCTACACTGTTACTTCCTCATCTTTCACATCTGATTTTGGGATCTGATGAGTCTCGTTTTTCGTCAGATATCACCATGGACTTCACAAACAAAAGTTAACCAGCGTAATAACCAAAACAATGAAAAAGTGTTTTCATTTTGAAATAGAGCAGATGATCAACTTGTCAACATGTCGTTGTCTCTGATAAACTTAGCAATTTTTCTGCTTACTTTTAGCCACAGTAACCATTCAGTATCAATATGGCCGAACCCTTACTGCAAATTTGAAAATGACACTATTGTGATTGTTGAACTTTCTCTAAGTGCTGAACAATATAAATAAATTCTTTCAAAAGATTTTTTACCACCGACATTGACATGGTATCGATTGCAAGCTGCTTGTTAGCAGTCCATGGTTTATTGATTGCATTCTACCATGCATCAATTGTAGCATGCTTTAAGCCTCTATTTAATTTATCCTTTAGGTTCTACGAAACGGAAAGAATGTTTATAGCTACCAAAGTGCTCGTTAATTTGCTTCAGGGTTAACCTAACGATTGAGTTTTTTTTTTCATCAGCTCTTTATTGATGGAGGTATCCTCGCAAACGAACAGGATGGCATAGAACAAAATGAACGTGTGTCGAACAATAAAGCACGCCTTTTCTTGAAACACAACTGACAGCTAACTCAAACCAAAGGTTTTTGCCGACAGAAGAACATACAACATACAAGACCAATTTAAAGGCTAATGTCTGAAAAGGGCCTGAGGGACACTAAGCAAATCAAACCGTTCTCTTGAACGACATGTGGGAATCCAGTTCAATTACTGTCAACACAAATGGTAGGGAATTCATCAACGACCCTTCGCGAGCTGATAGGTATCTGGAAAATACGAGTGTGGATTTCGCACGAAACGGTTCTAGCAGAATTGCAACCCTCGGACGGGATGTAATAACGAAGAGAATATAAATGAGCTTCCAGGCTCGATAAATGGGAATCGTCGCTAATTTAGTGTACAAACATACATTTGTGTAGAATGCAAAAAAACAAGCAGTTATCTCACAGAATCACGCAATAAATTCCACATTAATGTACAACACGCAGAGCTCGTAGTGCATGTGCGCGAAAAACACTAAATTTTCCTGCAGCCCTCGGACTTTCTAAAGTTCATTTATTTATTGACAGTCACAAAAGAAAAGTTCAGCAAGCTTCAGTTGCTACCTGCGCAAAGTGAATGGGATTCCGAAAGCCAAAAAGTAATGTTCGAAAATTTACAAAAATGGAACAACTAATCAGGTTTCTAGGCACGTCTTAATTTCTTAGTTTATTTTACAAATGCCAAGCGAGCCTGATTTCGCTGCTTGTGCCACGATCGTGAGACACGCACGCTCCGTGAAAGCTGTTTAAACAATTTCCGTTCCTGGAAAATGTGGCCGCTTCCGGTTGCCTTCCCTCGGTGTACGGCATAATCAAAGCATCAATACCGGAAACATTACACAACCATAGGCGTGGCTCTTCCGCCTCGATCCGTCGAACATTGCGCGCATAATGTCGATTCCATGCTAGGCTCACCGAGTTTCGGTGTTTAAAATTTTTGCGATAAATTATTCAACAACTAACACTTCCAAAGACCCTCCGACGAACCGCGGGATATTACCTGAGGGTCAGCAGTTCGCTCGACTTTGGCACGTAGTCCCGGCTTCGGGCAATCATTCCGCCCAGCACGTCCAGAATCTCCGTCCGGTTCAGCTCGCCGATTACGGTCGTGTTGAAGTCGGTCGACCAGGGAAACCGCACGATAGTCGCCTGGGTGCAATTTATCAACAGCCCCAGCTCGACCTCCTCACTCATGGCTGGCAAGCGGTGTGGGTGACGTTTCCAAAGGTAAAATGGGACGGTGATTTCCGATGGATTCGGCTTTCACACCTTTCGATTCACTTCCGGCTTCGCGTTTCTGTCGCACCTCAGCAGCATCCGTTCCACACGGTCGGTTCAGTCGAACCTTGGCCCTGTCGATGGGGCATCTAATCGCGTTTACACGAGCACTGGCAGCAGAGTCGAGGATGCCCCGGACACACGAAACACAACTCGCACTCGATCTCACACGTGTATTATTGGCACCTTTTTTTTCACTGAACCGATCCACTACGGAAGGACACCAGCTGCAAATGGACGTGAAAATTCGGATACTCCATTCACTGACCGAACCGTCACGTTCCCTGATTTTCCACCGGTTCGCTCGAGTGACAAAATCAGGGCACTAAGCTCAAAATCCTCCACCACCGCATTCACCATCCAAAACTACGAGCATTGTTATTGGTTTACACGAGTTCGGATGGCGAATATTTTTTATTTTCTCGAATTAATCAATTTCATTTCACTCGCGGTATTACGTTAGCATCGTTTGATTTTTACACGCTCGCGAACCGACACAGGAAGCGCGTCTAAAGTTTTGCCCGAAATTCCCATCCGCTGAAAGCACCCGGAATAGTTCTAATCATCGCCTCAAAGCCTTTTGCTGTTTGTAATTATTCGTTCAACTCGAACTGAAGTGGGGGAAAATTTCAATTAGCTATCACAAAATTGTGCGGGCATTCTGGGTGTCGAATTCCAAATCATTGATTTTACTTTTAATAGCAAAGAACGACCGTTCCATTACACTTCCGCTGAAGTCAGGACCAAGGCACATACACACAAACACAGATTTATCAAACAGAACCGTGCCGGTACGTCGTATATCCTCCACCGTTCACTACGGCTGTTTTCCGAAGAACCTTTGGAAGTCTAAAAATAAGTCATCGCGGGAGGTTTGACCGACGGTTTTTCTCTCTCGCCGCCGGTTTAATTTGTCAAGCAGTCCTTTTGGAACAATATAAATCCCGAAAAGTCGACGGTTGGAAACTCGTACTCGCGGAACAAGAAACGAGAAACGAGAGTGAATATTTACGAAGCACCCAAACAAACACCACCTCCAGTGAAAAGGAAGCTTTTGCTAGATTCTTCTTTTCAACTGTACCAATATAAGGTAGTAGTAAGTTAGCTATCAAAGGTGGATTTGCTTTTTCTTTTGTTTTTTGCTTGCACGCTTCCCACACATGCCTCAAGTTCGATCATTTTATTCCACCGCATTTATTTATCGGCTGCAAACATGACGCCTCACGGTTGCTACTTTATGCGGCATACGCTTACACCGATACGCCCCATTTAACAAGACCCATCTAATGTTCCCGGAAGTTCAAAAATAACTACGTATCGAAAGCATGTGTTGGGAAATTGACGTTCTCCAGAGCACTTTGAGTGTTTTACCATCGTTGCGTTAATTAGAACGCGTGAACTTTAATTGCGCGACGAAGCAACTTGTACGAGTGTGTGGGCTGGTGCGAGAATGAAATATTTTCCCACTAAAACACTTCTCACGAATCCCAAAGGCTTTCCCATTCCGCAGCCCAGCCGATACTGGTTCGTTGGCGTGTGTTTTGCGATGGTATCCAATTAAGTGTAAGAGTCTAAAGTCGACTCGTTAAGTCGACTTCTCCGACAAGCTCTGTCAGTCACAGCGGCTTCCGGTAAAACACTCATGCCTGCTCATTCAACGATCCGTCGGGTGGTTCTCGCATCGAAAAAATTCACTCCACTAGTTGGAAGTGAGCTTTTGGAAACACAAATACGCTACGCTCTCCAGCGCAAAGAGCGCGAGTTTTCGACCGCAGCCCACTCGGCAATGACTTTGCAACGAGCAGTTCACAGAACCATAATTCAATCGCCAACGGAAATGTAACGTTCGTTTACGGTGCTTCCATCGTTCGTGGAAGCATATTTATCTTTCCATCAGCACACATGCACACAAACCGGACGGCCACGCCATTATTCCCCACTAAACGATGCATTAACGTTTGCCAAACAAACAAATTAAGCGATGTTTTAGTGCGTCCTTCCTGGGTCCGGGGATTTTCGATCCCCGCGCCACCAGTCTGCAAGTTCTGGCTCGCCAAGCTGCGCCATTGCATCATTTGGCCCTTTTCACGGCGCTCACCGTAATTGCTTTCGGTGATTTCGGCGGGTGAAGCGCCTTAAGCAACCGCGAACGAACCCAAACGATCATTGGCGGTATCGTGGGGTATAAGGGCGCGCGTTTTATCGTAACCGACCCGGCGTAACTCTCCGATCGTTTACGAGCTCCGATTTATGGCCGATTTCTCATCGCGGCCCCAGCTTTTGCCCGAATTGCCTGAATGGACGCAAGGTCGACGAGGAATGGAAATACCCTTTCCACATCGGTTCTGTACGCTAATGGTGGCACTACAGGAAGAACGAGTCACGTGAAAACGGCCTACACATACGCTTGTGGCGTACCCACGAATGGGATCAGTTTGCCGATCGAGCTCGCGGTCGTAAAATAAACCAATCGATGATAGTAAATATAAACCATCGAGGATGATTTAGTTTGTTGATAAGTTTTTTTTTATTTGCTCCCCAGCTAGGGCTTTGATTTTCGTAAAGAAACGATGGCACCTACGGGAGTGGCAGTGCGAATCGAAGTAAACCATTGCGGGGGAGACTCGAATCATATAGATGTTATTTATTTTCGATCGAACCGCACATGTACAGGTGATGAGCGGATAAAACTCCTTCCTTTTTTATTTAAACGCGACACGAATAAAACAGGTATTCGGTAAAATTTCTTTAGCATACAATATGGTATTTTTCCTTCAGCAAATTACAACATCAATTGCGAAGAATAGAATAACGCTGTGTCGCATTTTTTCTTCGCAACCAACTTTTTCAGTACCAACTTTTAAGTGTTGTGAAGCCCACCTGGCAGACGTTCCATCTTTTGTTTATTTAACAAAACACCAAAAAATGACAACGAGCGTTGGGGGAGAATGCTCTGAAGTGTTTTTTTTTTGTTGGTGCCTCGTCCTATCTCCCCTATCTTCACCTTATTGGCAACCGGTTTTTGATGAGGTGCTGGAATCCCTTCTGGTGGCATCCGATAAGAGAAGCGGTTAAAAAACTTTATTTTACAAGCAGCCGCAACGTTCCGGCCAACTTCGACGCGACGGATTCGGTAATACATACATCAGGCTGTGGTGAATGGCTTCAGCGACCGGTTTCTCCCTCGGCAAATGGTGTAAATTTTATAACAGTCTGCTTGCGTTTGGATGTATTTTTTTTGTTTTCTTCCTATTTCTATCTTTCTCTCTCTCTCTCTCACTTTATCTGCTCTCTTTGCTCTCTTGAACCAGATTCGTTCGAGGGTTGAAGTGTTTATTTTTCAACCGAAACTCAGCGAATCGTTTAAATAGACGTTTAAGTTTGTTTCACTTTTATGGGATTCTTGGTTGTTTGATGTTCATTAACATAAAATGCCATTTTTTTGCTCCAACCTGCCGTGCTTCAAAATAATGCGCTGTTTTCTACGTTTGCTGGGAAGAAAAAATTCTTTTTTTATTATTTGTATCTGCTTTTGAAAATATCCAAAACGGGGCACCGTGCTGATTTCGTTTTCAGGCCTCCATTTACGCTCACGTGTCGAATGCCGGCATAAAATCCGGATAGACAAAATCACCCTTAAATCAACCGAACTATGATGGAACCATTCAGGCTTACCGACCTCGTCAGTCACTCACATTGCAGCCGGATTCCTTTTGCAATCCTTCACCGGATCGGGTGTTTTCGGCGGGCGGCTTCCTTGTGATTGGTCCGGTCGAAGAGCAGAATAAAGTTATCATCGTTCCAATCCGTTTACCGTGCACGCACGCAATGGAAAACCGGGTATCCTGCGAAGCGGAAATTACAGACGCGCCGGAACGGATGCATCGGTCGGCTTCGCGTACTGGACACTGACGGTTCCCGGTGAAGCGTAGCCAAGGGACGATGATTTCCATCTTTTTCTCATCGGTGGCCGGCTCTCCCGTATTAACGGTGGGCGTAAAAACTGGCACAAGCTTTACATTTCGGGTGTATCATAAAAATGGGAGCCATACACGGTCGTATGATTCGGTCACATGGCTTTTTCAGCAGCAGCTCCGTGGAAAACCCGAACGATAAAGCCCTATGAAGTCGACGGCTGGCTGCCCACGCCATCGGTGGCCGTACCGGTGAACATGGGATGGTCATCCCTTCTGAAATAATCCAGTATTCACGGGACCACCACAGGACATGAAGAAAGAATAAGGAAAACTGACGTAAAAATCCCAGAGTGATGAGAAATGTTCACCATTTCACCGCTGCCCGTACGTAATCCGATCCAAGTCCGTAGGCACTTCGTTCACCTTGATTTTTCACCGCCCTAGATCCGCGCCTGAAACAGGGCACAGATGTTACCCAAGCAATCCCAACCCGAATGCGCAATTCCATCATCCAGCAACCGTGGCAATATCGTGATGGGTAGGATCGTCCGCGGGGCTGCAACTCAATCTCAACGAGCGGCATGTTTTATGATGATGCCGTTTATACCAAAGGGTGCGCCCGTAGGCAGGGATGCGAGCCAAATTATTATGGTAGCAACACGGCTAGCATAAAAAAATCTTGCTAGCCATAGTGAAAATCGGTTTCATATTCATGACTTATCCGTTCGAGCGCGCTCGATCGTAACATTAATTATCCAAACATGCGCATGTGTGAATAGCATTTTTGGAAATATGTCTATCTTATGCTTCGATAAAGAGTAAAGGCACAACAGAAACAACAACAAAAAATGAGCAACTGAATATCATGCAAATCAGATGCGTGGCGCGTAAAATTTAGGCAAATTTATTCATAGTTTCATAAAACACCGGGCGCCTCCATCGAAGTGCTGAATGGATTCAATTTTTTCTACCATTTCTGCCTTTCCACCCTCTGGGACCGAGTTTTTGCCAATGTATAACGGTGCGTACTTGAACCGCGTATATGAGCAATAACCACCGCTTGAAACAGCTTTTCTCCCTTGTGAGGTTCTTTTTTTTCTGTGGGCACAGTTAACACAAATATTGATTTACCACTTCCTCCGGGAGCTTTTTTTGCAACGTGCTGAAGTTTGCAACATCTCGTTTATGTTGCTTCACCCCACTAAACGGAACTGCAAGGCAACTTTTGACGGCGTTGAAATGAGAACCTAATGGTAGATGGTCGGTGTTATTAACGGAAGTGCTGCTTTGGCGCCGCTTCTCACCAGGATCAACGCCAACAAATGGCTGTAGCGTAGGTTCATTTAAGTTTAATTTATACATAAGCTACCACTGGAAATGGAGGGCGTTCGCCGTAAAACGGGCAATTTGCACATCCGGAATATTTGCTCGAATGATCGTGGGAGAGAAAAAAATGAGAAATACATCAAGTTATAATAACTCATTGCCACCACGGTCGGTTTGTCGGTGCGATCTCCGTGAAGAGGGTTCCTGAAGCATCCTACTGAGAAGTGATTTGCATTTTCCCTTTCAGCAAAGTGAACCATTTCAACAACTGCTCTAGGAACAAAAAGTTTAACTTTTTTTTTTCGTAGATAAAATCAATTATCGATTAAATGGCTTGTAGTTCGCGTAACCTTAAAAAACTGCATTTATGAATATTTTCGATTAATTCTATGAACATGCTATTTTTGTATGACCGGAACTATCACCAACAGTGAGGAGTTCAATCTGTTTTATATGTTTTATTTTGGATTCATGAATGTAGACACGCGAACGTTTTTTTTTTTCACAATAAAAAACCTCCTATATCGAAGTGAACCAACCTCTCAACTAGTTGTAATTTAAAATCAACGTATGTTTATCCCAAATTTTCAATTTTAGTTTTTAAAGCAATTCAAACTTTCGAAAACTCAATTCATGTCACATAAAGCATATCAACAATGCCAAGGTGCGTATTTTTATTAATCACGTGATTTAAAAAAAGCATAGCATTCGTACGAGGCCAAGCAGTATTATATAGCTCGTGCTGTAAAGATTTAATTAGACATCCTGCTCCGAATGAAACACGATATTTATTGCCAATGTGGCTTTATTGTTCCCAAATGATCGAACCATCTAAGGTCGAAAGCATGCTCGTTCTCATGGAAATGAACCTTTGAATGAAAATGAGATTGTTTCTCTTCATTTATAGCACAATAAAAACGGTTATAACTTGAAAGCTTTAAAAAATGTTAAGTACAACGAAAAACGTGTTCTCAAATTATATGTGATGTCCTTTTCAATTTCCACAGCCAAAACAACCCGTAAGTAACCCACGTTGCAAATTTAGCCCAAGGTTTATTTTTTTTACGAATGCATTATCTTTAGTATTGACATTATTATGTATGAATATCTTTAGTTCCTGAAGACTTTAATTTTAAAGTCCTCCGTTAGTTTACCATTTCCATGATTCAGCTTTCCGAGAAAGCTTCGACAGACAAAAGAAATTAATTGAAATAAAATAAAAAAAATGCTGAACATTAAACACATAAAATAAGCAAATTTTTTACACGTCCATGTGTGGATAGCTTAAAAAGTTTCGCAGTACTTAAAGACGGGTCGATAATGACTACTAATGTGCACTGAGTTGGCTTAAGTTATCGAATTTTATTATCCGTTTTATACGCATTATCGTGCATTGGATCTATAGGCACCCAGATCTGAGCTCGGAATCCGTTGACCAAAAACTTTGTCATGCTTTTACTGGAATCTAAGCACACACAAACACACACACACGTGCACATCGGCGAATACTACAAAACACTCCCTCCACCAGCATCCACTGTGACACCACCGACGAACACCACAATGTATGCGACTATGGAATGTTGCGGTATTTTGAAATAAATCTTTCTCTTTTCCAGCAAAGCCTCCAGGCGCTCGAACACGATCACGATTTATTTCACGACCCTGTCATCACCTCACTAGGCGGTTTCGGTCGTCTAACCATCTCAGCGAGGCATTCTTCTCACCCAACGCTTAAGACTTCCGGGAGAAGCCGTCCCACCCAAAGCACCTCCTCACATTACAAAACATAGCGTTGATCGAGATTTATTCCTTTACACAAACACCCACACACGTATAGCTTTGGAAGACCTAAAGTAGGATGCTACAACACTTTCCAGCCAATGGGATGGATCACTAGCTATTAGCGCTTCATTTGCATTTTCTTTTCGCCCAATAATGTGATCTCCATCCTTCCACCACACTCGCTATCCTTGCTGTGTCGAATCGTACCGAACTTTTCGTTGGATGAATTGATTAATGAATCCGCTGCCGCTTTATGGCTGCTCATAATAACACGCATCACATTAAACGAGATGAAGTCACACAAACAAGCCCACACATACAGACACACACACACATCCATACAAACAATGGTAAACGTCTTTAAGCTCGTTTGAAAGCGTCCTTTCAGCTTCTGGTCCTTAACGATTATTAATGAGTTGGCGGGAAAGCTGAGGCTCGAAAGTCTACATCCACGACTTGGAGCCAGGACGGAAGATCCAGCCACCGTCAACGAAGGCTTCAGTTGGACTGACAACTTTAATGTACGCAAGCCGCAGGGCTCGACACTGCGTGGTCGTCGTTCAGTGGCACCCTGTTGCTTCGTCTAAGGACCACGTGCGCGCTCGGTTCCTGCTCGGCATGGCAAGAAGCTCATGCGCGATGCACCCGGTGCGGGGAGGTCGTTCCGGCCAGCTCAATCCGGCGGCCGATGAGCCTTATGAATGGCACGGCTCTCGAAAGTGCGAAACTCGACACCTAGAACGTCGCACAAGTGTAAGAGGATGCCCGGGGCTCAATACTAACAGCGCGATGATTAAAACCGTCATACTTTACCCATCGTAATGAAAAATATTCTGCGCCACAAGGTGGTTTTTTGTAGAGCTGAGTCAGAGAGATAATTACGGAGGCGTTTGCTTTGTTTTTGGATTATGCGTCAGTTTTTTCTACGAAATTGTGATTTGCCGATAGCTATTTTAAAATCCAAACCAAATCAAGACCTAATAATTATACATGCTTGAGCCACTAAGTTTGAAGCACAATATGAAAGCTGCCACCGTTTCCTCAGTCACGAGAATAAATAATTTATTGCAGTGTGTTGATTTTTCCCACGGTCTCATTTTAAACCCATCTTTTTTCCTACAGTACTACATGAAACGTGGGCTAAAATTCCGTCAACCCTAAGAAAACAACAGCGAACTAATGATATCATATGCAAAAATTGTTTGACATTTTGGTGGAAGAGAAATTCATTTTACAATTTAGATCACTGCTACTCACATAAAATCAAAACAAGTCGAGGGTTTTTCTCCATAGAATAATGTCTTGGAATAGTTGCTCTAGTTTACAGGGACACCTGACAACTTGTGCGAGTGTAACCGAGTCAGCCCGGGATAAGGCTCTCAGCGGCTGTTGGGAGGAAATGCCTTCCAGCTCACGAATAATTATTCAAATCTGAATACGGTTAGGCCGTCCGTAAATAAATAACAATAACAATAACTTGTGCGAGTGATTTAAATGAGATGAAAAGTGAAAATTTTCTCCGGTTAAATATTATTACGAAGAAGGCACGCTTATCGTGCTTCAGCCTGTTATCTTTGGCCTTTCAGTGTACTTATATCTTTACCAACAAATAGTTGCAAATTCAAATAAAAGCTGTCTTAACAATACTTATATTGATACTGTAGCAAGAAAAAAAGTAAATTTTAAAGTAACTGCTGCACAAATTTTTGCTCCAAACATATTTTGAAATCCATAAAAAATCTTTTAATTCTCGACAACCGGCGGCAAATTAAATGGATTACTATCAACTTTCTGGTAATTTGGTATACGTACAACGCGTACTGTTTACCTTGGCTAAACTTATCGTTTTTAGCTGTCACTAGTATTGATTCAACCCTGATACGATGCTTCAGATGTCAACATTCTTCAATGGTAAAAGCTAAAGCAATAGAAAACAAACCAGGAGGGCAAAGATTGTTTCTCTAATAATTTATTGGTGTCTAGCCACTGGAAGTGAATTATATTTAACCCTCTATAGTTTTTTTTAAGTTTTGCACTTTATCGTGCAACTTTTCGTATATTCAAATGGCGAACGCGGAAGCTATACAAGTCAGCTCGCTGCCGCTACCCCCAGCGCAGTATATCAACTTGTATACGGATGAAAACATACGAAAAAATCGTGCCCCAAAGCCACCGGCCCCCATCCAGGATTCGTACACAATGTTCGGCAGCCCTTTCAGTAACGACGATAACATCATTCGCCCTCTGGAAAGTCAGGGCTTCAAACGGCTTTACCCGCAACACTTCGACCGTCGGAAGGAACTGAAAAAATTGAATCATTCGCTTCTGGTCAACTTCCTCGATCTGATCGATCTGCTTGTGCATTATCCTGACAGTCCTCGAAGAGCGGAGAAAATCGAGGACCTTAGCTTGCTGTTTGTACACATCCACCACCTATTAAATGAATTCCGGCCTCACCAAGCACGCGAAACGCTGCGCGTCATGATGGAATTGCAAAAACGCCAACGATTAGAAACAGCCCAGCGTTTCCAGAATCATTTGGAGAAGGTGCGCGAGATGGTGAAAAATGCGTTTGCTTCACTGCCCGATTTAACGGAATCGGACAGGCTGGCAAGCGGTTTGGAACCGATGGATACAGGAGAATCAGGGGATCTGGCAGGTGGTCGAGGTGAAGGATGCCATCCGTTGGACCGGCTAATGTGCGAAATTGTAGATAGAATGTAAACAACTAGCATGAACGACAAACCCCCTTTCGGTAAAGCTCGCTTTCAAGGGAGGTTCCAAGAGGCGCCACGTTATCCGATTGCTGATTTGTTTTCTATTCATAATTCTCTTGAATTCTGTTTGTGCGAGAGAGTAAATAAAGCATTAGTAAGACAGAATGAAGTACATTATGGGTTAAATAAATTTCTTTGCATAGTTTTATTGCTTATTTAAAGATCTCTGAAATGCCACCAATTTGATTTTAGTATGTTTCGCTACTGTTTCCCAGTATGGTTTCACCGAAGCAAATCGTCAGATGCAATATCAAGCGCTTCTATAAAATTGGACATGATAATTCAAGGTTTGCTTATATTTTAGAAATGAAAATTTCGATATATTTATGTTCAGTGTTCGTTACATTGTGATGCAGCGACACCGTCATTTATTTATTCTGACATTTGCTTGCCAAAGCTGCTGCAAGCCATGCAAGTTGGTGGAAGTGGTTGTGAAGGTACGCAACATTGAGAGAGGAGAAGGCAACTATACCTGTATATGCATTTTTTGGTCATTTTCTCCTACACGTAAAAGGAAAAGGAGGGGGAAGAATAGAGGGGCAAAAATATTCTAAGGATTTCATTTGGCTATGCTTTTAACTTTCTACGAAATATACTTGAATTTACTCGTAGTTATTGCTTCATCGTGTTCTTTCAATTGCTATGCGTTCTTTAATTAGCTTTTAGACCCACAGGCACACACACGGAATGCTGTTGAAATAATGTTATTTTATTTTCTAAAAATTCTTTACAGTTTAATCTAGCTTTTTGTCAGTTATAATTAAGTTTGGTAAGCTACCTTTTATGAGGCTTTGTCAAATGCAACGGCGTTGAGTAAAAATCGTTGTTTTCGTGTATAGCCACCTTTACAGATAATTACATAGCAATGTCGTGCAATTCATACTCTCGCCGTGTATGAATGCCTTTCGTGAAAAGCAGAAGAAAAATGGCGTGCGTTAGTTTGTGAAAAGGATTTGTTATTGTTTTGTCTTATCGGGGAAAAGTATGTTAAATGAAGTAAATTTGGTCCAATGTGCCGTTTGTACCATCAATATCCAACACGCGGGGAAATTACCACAAAATAAACGATGAAACGGTTAGTACCGATGAAGTGGTTTAGTGTATTGTGTGGCTTGTGTTTTCGATAGCTATTGATGGTTTATGTTTCCTGGATTTCCTACAGCAATGCAACCATTCACGGAGTACAATGGCTTCAGGAGGAAGCAGAGGATGAAATAACCGGTGAACTACAAGCCAACAATGCCTCTTCTTGTAAACGACAAAACCAGTTAGAAGTGGGAATTTCGCGTGGAAGCATGGCTACCACATCCAATACCGTTCCTTATGTGTCGGGTCGACCGCATAGTTATGTACAGCACGATAATGTCCGCAATCGGGAAAAAATTACCGCAATAATCATGCAAACGGCAGAGAAAAAGGAACTATGTTGGAACTTTGACTTGCTGAAATTGCTGACGGAATATCATGCGATGCTTTTTCCCGAGGTAAACTTCTCAGAGGCCGCTATGTTGGTCGACCGTTCTGCGCAAATTTACGGACGAAAGGTGGACTACATGGGTGATATCATTTTGCACATGAATCATGATCAAAAGGCGCGCGAACAGGAAGCAGCAGCGAAAGCTAACCATGTGGATGCAGAGCTTGAAGTGCCGAACAAAAGCACGAGTCGCAAACGAGTGGGACATTTCAATCCCCAATCGTTGTCGGATTGCTTCGCAGATCTGGAATTCACTTGCAATGACAAAAAGCTGTTGCAGCTAAGCGCTTTGGTCAAACCGGTACAACCCGTCGATGTAGATCGTCGGACCAAAGTGCTACAAATGCAGGACTTTTGCGCGGAACTACGTTCCAACCCGAATCGGCAGCGACGTCAGGAGATTCTAAATCGCCTGCGGGATGATGCATGCATAGCACCGATCATGTCGAGCCATGGGGTGGCGCGGAAAAATCAAATTTGGGACCTGGAATCCGGCGAAACGATAGGCACGCGGTACGACTACCAGGTTCACCTTAACTACATCGACGGTCGAACGGGATCACTGATAGCTGAGCACGATCTGAAGCGTTTCTTTCAACGTTGTGATGTAATAGATTTCCTGCAGGAACAGCAGGAATTAGAGCATGAACGATGTTCCCGAACTGGAAAGCCAGCACCGGTTGACATGCTGGCGATGCAAGAGCGTGAGCTAAAGCTGTACATGCCGCCCGAATATCTTAAAAACCGCTATCGCATCAACGTGAACGACACGTCTGATTTTGACAATGCTCTGATACAGGCACGCGTCACCAATTACAACTCCGATCCGATTCTTTCGCTTATAGACCACGACGCACGTGCAAGGAAGACGGACGAAAATGGACCCCTCGAACTTCCCGATGCGGGCATATGTTCTACCTACTCGCGGGACATGTCGGGCAAAGACTCTAGCACGCATTATGATTCCGGATATTGCAACGATTCGGTTGAATCCAGCGAAGAACCTTCATTTGAAAACGTGTTGTCTTCGTCGAAAGCTCATGATATCAGTGCCGGGGTAGAAGAACTGACGAATAATGTATCCCACGACTCTCTGGAGGTATCGAACGAGGTGGAGAGCAAAAATCCGCTTGAAGCCGAATTGCTGGCTCTCGAGAAGAGTACTCTTTCAGAAGAATGCAGCAACAGCAAATCAGCTTTCTTAACATCGCGGCTAAGTGTCGACGAAGGCATCGGTGTGGATCGCGATTCGCCGTCACGATCGGGACCGAGCCAGGAGGAAGATAAATTTACGAAACTGTCCGTGATATTTAATCGTGGTTCCGTGTTTCCCTTAGCACCAATGCCATCGTCGCCGATAAAGTTACGGTTGAACATTTTCGGCGTACCGGAAAAGATGGTGCGTAAAAGCGTGCGGTTTGCGCTACCATCAGAATATCGAAAGCTTAAAAACGTAAGTTTGTGAGGAATTTTCGTCTTTGGCAATATAAGCTTCAACCTCTCCATCGATTTTTTCAGGCAATTCATAAACGCAGCAAAGACCCAGAGAAAGACATCTGCACGTTAGTTGTATACAATCTGGAATGTGCACTTGCCTCCGAACACGAACGATCTACGACCCCAGACTTGGAGGGTAAATTCCACAAAATGCCCGCTCTCTGTATTACGGTGCTTCATTCGCTTTCATTTTTGTAGATTTTCTTGGGTTCGAAGACGAAATAAATGAACTCGCACCTACCGGCAAATCAAAAAAGACGAAAAACTCCACGCCAAGCGCTGAATCGTCGCCGGCGAAACAAAAACGCCCATCTTCTCCGGTAGCCTACTTTACAGGGTTCGATGACGAAGACATTGAAGTGACACGCACTGAAGTTGCCGAACGTTTGAAGGTACTGCCGAAAGAACCGAAGAACCTCTCCAGCCCAAGACACGCGAAGGGAGGAACCTCTTCGCAACCAGTAACGCCTACAAGAACGCTATCGTGTGATTCTGGTATTTCTGATACGGTCGAGAGCGGTGGTAAAGACACGAATTCAGATTCGGCGTGCTCGCTCACCGCGATCGATGAAGATTCCGATGCCTACGATGGTGATGCCCAACAAGAAGCTGTGGTAACGATGGGCAATCAGCAACCGAAGAAAGAACATACCGACGCATCGAATGCACGGATCCAGCAGAGCATGAACGAGGCGAAGGAACGCTTCGATAAGGTGAGCCAGTGGCACCGAAAGCTGAAGCCGATACTCCTTGAGTCGGAAAAACGAAACCATTTCGACATACATGCGTACGGAACGCAAATCATCGACACGTTTGACCGAAATGCACCGCTCGGTGTGGAAGCAATAACGCTAGAAAAGGTGCTACACAACCAACCTCCACACAGTACGGCTCGGTTTTTCCTGTCCATGCTGATGCTGGCCAACACGAACAATGTACATATATACAACATAAACCAGGACCCACTACGACTGTCTTCCACGGCCGAGATCGAGCTGCGCCTGCTCAGTCGTAAGCGGCATCACAAAGAGATGGAAGCGTTAGGTGAATTGCTGCCCGGTGATGCCACCAGTGCCAATTGCGACCGCGCAACGCAAAAACGTCTGCACCGCAAACGAAAGATAATGCTTGACGTTCAAAGTTTCCAACAACCGGAAGAAGAACGAAGAAAACCAACCGAAGCACGAACCAATCCCTCGAGCCAACTCGACCGAATAGATCTGGATGCTCCCGTGGACGCAAGCTATCTCGATAATGTCCAGCGGATGTACGTCAATCTGAACAGTAATGAGTCTGTTCGTAAACGCATGGCATTCCGTAGGGGCATGCGAAACTGTGCCTACGGGTTGATGGAAGAGGCAAAGAATCCGCCTACTCAACCGAAGCAACAAGTGCAACAGTCTCAACTGACGATTTGTTCGCAGAAAGGCGTTGACATGAATGGTATTTCGCAGCAGTCAGCGATGCCTACGGCATCGACCAGCGGAAACAGTAAAACACGAAATGATGTTCCTGCGACGCCGCACGTGTTCGATTCGGAAGAGGATGTCCTCTCCGTCAATCTGTTAACCAATCATGCGACACTCGTACCTGCCCGCGATCCCGACACGACCTGTGCGAAAAGTGTATTCTCCCTCGCAGAATCCGGATACGAATCGATGCTCAGCGGCGGTGACATCTAGCGAACGCTCGAATGGCGAATGCATGTACAGTAGAATAAGCTTTCTGACAAGATAATTTACTATCTTTGCTGACACAATGTACAGTCCTGTACATACGATTTGTTGTTGAACTTTAGCTTAAAGATTTTATTTTGATACGTATTTCACGCGTAGGCTCGATAGGATTTTAGACCTATTTTTCCACTAGATAATCGTTCAAACTGCCACCGATCCCAGTGTAATGATAGCTTTGTTTCATCACCAAATCCCATCCTCCACCCTGATGAAAGTACAAAAAGCTTCCTAATCATCCACCGTTACTATTCTCAGCATTACACTCATCCCTAACCCACACATCTGCTCCCGCTCGAATACCTTCACGATGCATTTACGAAAACTTTTACGTTTTTACAATTTTATGATTATTGATCCATCAACTTTATTTTCCACAGTATTTCCAGTGCACTTGCGGTCTAAAATGAAATTCTTTTTTCTATATTTAATCCTTAAAGGAACGTTTTATTTACAATTTTCTCTTATCGTTTATACTACAATGTACCACAGAACTTAAGCTGTAACAGGGGTTTTAATGTAATTTTTTCAACTCATGACAGTTAAACATTAGCAATTAGTTCACAAGAATTCGATCAAAAATAGCTATTTAATTTAAGACGAAAGCAGGTTATTTTACCACATACCCCACTGTAGCTGTTAGGCACAGGGTGCAATTAATTTATATCTCGACATCGGTGAGCATTCGTCTTACCGTTTGCGTTTTGTTGAACGAAGGATATTCTGCATATCGCTACTACTTGCTGCAATAACTTTTCGTTTAGTTGTCGTTCCTTGATCCAAATAACTTAGCTCTTTTAAGTGTCCCAGAATTTAATGTATAACGAACGATGAACTTAAAAAATAATTAACCCTACCAATCGTCTCAGTTTTCATTCTTCACATCGCAAGTTGGCCTCTTGACTTATTTGACGGACATAGGTTATGGTTTGTTGTAGCCAAATCCTTTACACCTTAGTATTCCAGTTGCTGCCGTCCTCCGGTAATAAGTTGTTCGTGATCAGAAGCACGATGTCCACAATCCACCAGATGCCCACTCCTCCGAGAGTTAGTAGCTTACCGACGGCGGTACCAGTCTGCCCAAGACAAAATCGGTCCATTCCGAGGAACCCCAACAAAATGCTATACAGTAATGTCGTTACGAAATAGTGATCCGTGTACTTGACACACGAGAATCCATCGCGCATAAATTCTCGTGGTCCGTAGCATTCAATATTCTCGAACACCATGCATTTGGCCTTGGTCACCTCGACCTCATCGTAGTAAACACCTCCTAATTTTACGCAGCCATACCCCACCTCGTCTCGGGCGGTACGGTTTCCCTTTAAGTTGATCGGTTCATCACAGTCCAGGAACTCGAGAGGAAGAAACGAACATTTCACCAAGGCGCTTAGTGGGTTGAACGCTGCCGATTGGTTAAGTGCAGCTGTATCCTTATCCTTTGTTATCTGAGCGGTTTCGACGATAAAAACCGCTGAAAACAGTAAAATAATCAGCATAATTGTGGGGTTGCAGACAGCTCAAGCAGAATATAACTTTTGTCGCTATGGAACACAGTGTTTTGACTAAAATCCTCCGCAAAATACTTCTGTTTTACACCATACTGTTAGGAATTGTTTTGAGTTTTTCCGATTCGCTATTATTTTAGAGTGGTAGATAAGTTGTTACGAAAACAACCCAATTTTGACAGATGTTGGGCCAGTCAAATGAAGCTAAAATTCTCGTTTATAATTCTGGGACAAGTTAAATTCAGCAAAATCTAACTTATTAACGATAGATCATTTTACGTTATTTCGATTACTTTTACTAAATTTGTACCGAACGATTGAGCTATCAATGCCAAAGCTATATTTTTATTTACCAAATAAAAGGCCTTTTTGGCATTTGTGAATGCTTGATTACACGTTTTACCATAAAGTCCTGTACTATAAAATTGATAATCAGGCATGCACAATTTATTTGAATTTTGAAAAACATGTTTCACTTTTAACTTACTTTAGTTACAATGACAAACAGCATGATTCATAATATGAGTAATGATAATCAGAGGCGAAATACTAACTGCAGACAAGTATAAATTTACTTAGTTGCGTTGTTAGGAGCAAAATTCTTTGGTTAAGTGGTGACGATTCATATATATTTATTTTATGAGTCCTTATTCGGGGGCGGAGGCAAGATCCACTCATCCGGTTGAATGAACGTGACCATTTCTCCCTTTATTAAGCTAACTAAAAACTGTCCAACCGTAGTGGTCGTTCGATACTTCGATTCCCAACGGGGAAAATCGCTGGCAGTGTCTCGAAACCAGAACGTAGCCGATCTTGGCGCTACATATGTGATCGTCACATTTTCTTTCGCTATCGACCCAATGTTGTGTATCTCGAGGCTTTCCAGATTGGTGTAAATTCCCCTTAGCCATCGGACCATAGCATCGAACGGAAACCGTAATATGGTGCGCCGTAACTTCATCAGCGTGTACGACAAACAGTAGATGGCTAACCGAAGCTGCAATGGTAAAGGACGCTTTACTTGTTTCAAATCGCATGGTGCTTGAACATGCCATACATACCGACGCGAACACGATGTAGTAGAATAAAATTGTCGGTAATAAGAAAAGCAGCACTGTAAAGGATAGAGTCGCTAGGAAAAGTTGACGATTCATATAGTCGTGCGTTTCTACGCGATCCCGTAGCACATTACGCTTCTTTCCCAGCACTGTTCGATAAAGAGCTCTTATTCCTCCGATTTCGATCCGGTACAATCTAATACGTTTTAAGGTTGTTTTGTTTCAAAACCATTGGCGAATTGCGAAGAAATGGTATACAGTTACGAATAATACTTACACAGCCACATAAATGTAGAAGCAATGCGCGTGCAAGCTTATTAGAACGATCAAATCTGAAAGCATGGCCACTTGAAACGATAATCCAAATAGTCCCAAAATCGAAAGCGGAATGAAGAGAAATTGTATTGCCGGTGAAAGGATAACTATAGGAATAGAGATCATAATTTAAACAGAGAATAAAATGACACAATAACTCACAACGGTACGTACTTAAAAACATCCACCAGAGATCGACTTGATAGCTAAAGCAGCTAAAGAAAAATTCGTTTAAAGACCCATTTAATTTCAATCCGATTGGATTGCCCCGAAGAGTGTGAAGAAGTTGAAGCAGACTGTCCACAATAATCTGTAAACGTGGAGAAAACATATATCATTCGTATTTCAATTTGATATCCTACAATTACTTGTACGTCAATAGCCAGGACGATCTCACCTCTGCGAATTGCATAAATCTCGTACCAGGATTTCCGAAGTAGAAGATCATTCCCATAATGGCAACACCAAACCCTATGTCCATCAGAAGCGTCCATTTTACAGCGTTTGCATCCTTTTGCCGGATACATTCAAGCCACTCGGTGAAGTGGTAATAGAGAGCCGTTTTTCGAAACAGCATACCCAGGCATTTACCAACAGGCCGTAATACAAGACAAAGCCGTTGAACTGCATCATGATTCGCCAATGAGCTCAGCTGTTCTACCACACCGATCGATTCCGGTTTACTGGTCTTTATCAGTCTCGCTAGATGCAACAGACCGTTATCGCAGTCTTCAGCGTTCAAATCGTTCTCTGCCAGATTGCTAAAGCCTTTCTCATCGTAAATGATCAACAGTTTGTTAAGGGACTCTATTGTGACGCCCTTTACCTTTGCCATCACGTGTTTTATACGACCACTGTTCGATATCGCTAGCCTGAGAAAGTTGTCTTCTCTTGCCAGCTCTTCTCTGAACGTGCGATCATTTTGGGCACCCCGGAACAAGGTGTAGTCAGTCACACTGCAAATTTTGCCGATTGGCTCGGTGTAGTTTGGAAGCGGTTCGGCGTCCAGGACGGTGAATCTGATTTCATCCCGTAAATCTTCCACCAAACCGTACAGGTCACAAAAGGTACACTTTTCTATCAGTTTTGAAGAGAGGTATATTTTAATATTCATCTTCTGTACGCGAATAAGCTTCCAGGACCTTCGCTGCCACTTTCATGGAAATAGCAAAAACCACGACAGAAATACGATTTATCTTCTTAAGGACCGGGTTTAGACTACTTGATTTCCTTCTCTTTTTTTTCCTGAATGCTTTCTAAAATGTAATGTACACTTTACAAATTCATTGCACAAATTTTGATTGATTGTTTTGTACACAAAAGGTTTTATAGTTTTTGACAGAACACAGGATAGAAGACGACGAAGAAACTGAACGTCAAACATTCCGCCGCGCCGAATGACGCTCGCGCCACGCTTCTGATCTCCTCACTGTTCGCCTATACTTTTGTGCAGATTTTTCGGTTTAGCAAAAAGGTACGTTTTCCAGTGAAGCTGATCATAGTTTTTCGTCAGCAATAGAGGCCAAAACATTATTCGTTTGACCTACTACCCTGTGCACTCGTCATCACCGTTGCCGTAGCAGCCGGTATGTTTTTGACATAGGTTTTTTCGTTCTCCGCAGAACAATTTTGCAAAATAATGGCGGATTCAGCGACTGATAGTAGCAACGCTAGTGCTGCCACCCCCGCAGCAGAAGCCACAAACTGGGTGAAGAAAACGGAAGACCAAGAAATCTCTAATTTGGTAAGCATCGAGAAAGCTCACTACCTTAGGAGCCGTGATGGTAGTGTGAAAATTTAGAAATTGTATTACGGTTTTAACTTACAGGTTGACAGTTTGAGTAATGCCATGAAGGACAAGGGGAACGAGGACAAACTTCAGGAATCGTCTGTTGCGAAACCGGAAAAGGATGAAGGTGCAACGCCTGTGCCCGAAAATGGTGTTGCTACTGCGACCGCCGGAGTGCCAAATGCAGGCCCAGATGAGATCGAAACTGTCAAGTAAGTAATACCTCCGCTTTTGTGCTCGCGGAAAGGCACGAGACTCAGTAAGAGATGAGAATACGATTCATCTATTTGTTATTTGTTTACTAGCCCGGCCGATGCAAGTTTATTGATGAAAATTATACGCAAGGGCCTAGTCGAGTCTAAGCTAGATTTGGAGGTTCAGCGTAAAGACCCGTCCTCGCCGTTACATTCCGTTAAATCATTCGAGGCACTACATCTGAAGCCGGAGTTGTTGCAGGGAGTGTACGCAATGGGTTTCAACACGCCGTCAAAGATTCAGGAAACGGCACTACCTACGTTACTGGCTGATCCGCCACAGAATATGATTGCGCAAAGTCAGTCTGGTACGGGAAAAACGGCCGCCTTTGTGCTGGCAATGTTGAGCCGTGTCGATCCGCGCAAACCATACCCACAGGTCATTTGTCTCTCACCGACGTACGAGTTAGCAATCCAGACGGGGGAAGTGGCGGCCAAAATGGCCAAATTTTGCAAGGAAATCAAACTGCGTTTTGCGGTTCGTGGCGAGGAACTTCCGAAGGGAAAAAAGATAACAGACCACATCATCATCGGGACACCCGGCAAACTGATGGACTGGGGCATCAAATTCCGAGCGTTCGACTTGCGCAAGATTTCCGTGTTTGTGCTCGACGAAGCTGATGTCATGATTGCCACGCAAGGGCATCAGGATCAGTGCATTCGAATCCACAAACAGCTGTCGTCGTCCTGTCAGATGATGTTCTTCTCGGCGACATACGAAAAGGAAGTGATGGATTTTGCCGAGTATATCGTGCCAAATCCTATCATTATTCGATTAGCTCGCGAACAGGAGTCGCTCGATAATATTAAGCAGTACTATGTTAAGTGTAAGAATCAGGACGAAAAGTATCAAGCCATTTCAAATATCTATGGCGTGATTACTGTTGGACAAGCTATCATTTTCTGTCATGTAAGTTAAACCTTTTACTTGATCGCTTTGAAGTTTTTTAATGTTTTTATGTATCGCAGACTCGAAAAACGGCAACATGGCTTTCGGGCAAAATGTCCTCAGATAGACATTCCGTAGCGGTGCTGTCCGGTGAACTAACAGTCGAACAGCGACTGGCCGTTTTGGACCGATTCCGGGCCGGTTTGGAGAAAGTACTCATTACTACAAACGTCCTATCAAGAGGTAATATTAGTGCATTCACATTCAATGTGATGCCTAAGACGACTGGTATACATTATCGGCCAACATCATTTCAGGAATTGATGTGGAACAAGTGACGATTGTAGTCAACTTTGACTTGCCGATGGATCAGCATGGTCATGCGGATTGTGAAACCTATCTGCACAGAATCGGTCGCACAGGGCGTTTTGGTAAGTGAATTCATTTTAGCATGGATTTGTCTTGTAGCATCGCCTTTACGTTTTCTTTACTCTAGGCAAGAATGGTATCGCCATTAATCTCGTCGACAGTGAACATAGTATGGAAATCTGTAGGACCATTGAGGCACATTTCCAGAAGAAAATTCAGCTATTGGATGCAGAGGATTCAGATGAAATTGAAAAAATTGGCTCTTAAGCACACATGATTAGCTTGTTGCTTGCTAAAAACTATAAACAAATATTGGACGAACGAATTTGTTGCAATAGCTTTGGCTTCGAAGAGCATTTATGTATCGTGGATGACCGGGCCTGATGAATTTGCACTTATGCATTAAAAGCCAGCGGGCAAGAAGCGGCTTTATGAACTATTAAATTAATTACTCTTAGCAACTCTTGACGAACGATTTTTATCATTATATCGTGGGATTTTATAAGCTACAATTCTTTTAGAGAGCAAACAACTTATTAATCTGTCAACATGAGAAATTACCGAAATAGTTGGGAGCCTAGCGGTAATAAACGCGATAAATAACTTCTTTACCACTATTTGAAATAAGCTAATATAAAAAAATCTTAAGCAGCTAGCGGGCTAGCGTACTGTGAAGAATAAATCTATGAAACAGGGATTGCAGGTCTGTTGTTTTTTTGTACAATTTCATTCCTCTTATGAATTGAGGAAAAAGTCGGCTCCTACATTAAGCATCCGACACTACGAATAACGAGTGCAATGCTGCCTTTTAGACTCGTAATAATTCTAATAAAAGGTAAGTAAAAAAACTCGAACTTATACAGTGTAAACGTTGAGTGACAGCTTGTGGTGAAAGTAAAACAGGGGTGCTTGCCGAATCAAACCGACTACCCGGCATTGCGTGTGCTTGTCGCGTAAGCCAGAATCGTAAGCACAACGCAAAGAGGAAAAAGGAGACAAAACATGTTCCCTTCGGTGTGGTTACGATGCGCGAGGCGCGGCGCTCGTATTCCTCTTGAGGCTACGCGGCGCTGTTTGCCCAAGCTCACCTTTGCACACAACTCTACGTCAACACGTTGTCATTATTCGATTCTTGTGGCGCCGACGGTCGGGCAGCGTTTTTGCGGCAGTCATTCCAGTGTTTGTTACAAACTTCCGCGACAGTGCCTTGTCTCGTTCAACTATTGTGTCCAGCATTCGTTCCGAGAGTTCGTAAGCACCGCACCGACGATGACGGCCAGCAAGTACCAGATTACGGAACGTGGCGCTCCAAACTCCACGGATTACCGGGTGTACTTCAGTGAGTATAGATGCAAGGAACGATGACAGGAAGAGTCAATTTCCGGGTTGTCGGAGTCATCGGGAGAAATAATCGATTGTATTTAATTAAATGATTAGATTTTTCTTTGCTTTTCTATTGCATCATTTGCAACGAGTTCGTTGTAGTTCGCACAAAGTAAAGCTGCTAAAAATTGCCTAACCTAAAAATAGCGAAGCCGGGGGTTTTGTGGCGCTTCGTCACCATCGACCGAGAACTTGAATTACGTTCACGGTAGCGGATTGATGCTTAGGGAAGCGGTGACCTTCTGTGTGCTGGAGCCTTACGTTATCGCCTGATAAGCGAACGGATTTGTTTAGAAATTATTAGAACTAGAAGCACACGTCGGCCGATGCGAGTTGCGCGTGAATCCGATGCATGGCTTTGGCTTGTTCCGTGAAGGGACAATGTCTTGATATCTATTGTAGATTAGATGCCTAACTTATCACTCTGCAGTTCGAAAAGTGGTTCCTTGAGTAATTTACCTTGATAATGATCTTTAATGTTGTTACCAATCGAGGACAAGTTGATTGCTTTATGATGAATGTACACGCGAACAGTGTCTATTAGGCTCTTCTTTTCGCTGCACCATCAATTATCCTTTCCCCTATTATTTTTTTATAGAGAATGAAAACGGACACTCCATTTCACCTTTGCATGACATTCCACTGTATGCGAACGATGCGAAAACCGTCTACAACATGGTAGTGGAAGTCCCCCGATGGACGAATGCTAAGATGGAGATAAGTCTAGGCGAAGGACTGAATCCAATCAAGCAAGATGTGAAAAAAGGAAAATTGCGCTTCGTCGCCAACTGTTTCCCGCATCACGGATATATTTGGAATTATGGTGCGTTTCCGCAGACTTGGGAGAATCCCGATCATCTCGATGCGGACACTGGCTGCAAGGGCGACAATGATCCTATCGATGTTCTTGAAATCGGATCGCGCATTGCAAAACGTGGCGAGGTGATGCAGGTCAAAATTCTTGGCACCATTGCGCTCATCGATGAGGGTGAGACGGATTGGAAAATTATCACTATCAGCGTAAACGATCCGGTTGCCGACCAGGTGAACGACATTAGCGATGTCGAAACCGTGTTCCCAGGGCTATTGCGAGCCTCGGTTGAATGGTTTAAGATATACAAAATTCCAGACGGCAAACCGGAGAATCAATTCGCGTTCAACGGTGAAGCAAAAGATGCTGCATTCGCCACCAAGACGGTAGCAGAAACGCACCAGTTTTGGCAGCAGCTGGTCAACAAGGAAGTTGATAACAACGGCATTTCTTGGTAAGATAAATAATCAATCTGTTTTGATTATAAACTAACAACTTATTTGCGCACTGTTGCAGTCTAAACACCGCCGTCGATGGATCGCCTTATCTGGTAGCAAATGATGCCGCTGATGAAGTATTTCTCAGGAGCTCTTCTGGAGGCAGTCCTGAGCCCGTCAGCGAAACACGTATGTATTCAAATTCTTGAAAATGGTTCATTTGTTGCATGCCAGTCCACATAGTTAGCTTTCAATAACAACGGTATAGTAAAAGGCAATAAACGGCTGTTCAATAGTTTGCTGATGTAGATAATTACGTTGTAAAGGCTTTTACATGCTTGTTCTTTTCTTTTTTTGTTTTATTTCTTCCACCGATCTATTCTCATAGTTGGCAAGTGGCATTTCCGCCCGACGAACAGCTACTCGAAGCTGTAGGGGCAAATTGTTACGGTGCAATAGTTTTGGTGCTAGTGTATTTTTTTCTTTAGTGTTGAATAAAGTAAATACCAATAAGTAGCTGTGTTTTTTTTTGTTTAATTTGCATTGCATATGCTTGCGTTAGTTTGCTAATTTATACTTAAATTTATGGAAAAAAACGGCCTGATATGCATTTTCTATTCCACAGTTGATAAATGGCACTACATTACGCTGGAGTAAACTATGGGAAGGAATTGGTCGCAGTTTAATTGAAAGTCGAACGGGTTGCCTCTGGCAATAAGAAAGACAAGAGCATGCATTTAGCTGCGATATCATATTTTAAAAAATTCGCACAGTGAGTTAACGGATTTACTATGCGCAATCGTCATACATATAAGTCCAAGGACCGTAACTTGGTGGTACATGTATTTATTAGTGTCGTGCGTTTACTCGCATTCCCTCGTTCGATTATGGATAGATGAGACACATCTTAGCAATGGAAATGTTGAAGCATTAAATAAATCTTTCAACTGATACATCAACTACATTGTGTACATGTTATTTTACGCATCCTGCATGATTGTTCTGCAAACCATTGGGACATGGATGTGCAGCAGCATTCTCTTCGTCCGAATTTGGTAAAACCAGGTTACAGTTTGCATTGGAACTTGTCGAAACAGGCCTAATTTAATTTATTTTATTCTTCAGAATGCTTTAGTGGAATAATGCCAATAGACGAAAATTGTAGTATAATGGAAGAAATAAAATCAGCTTAAATCTTGTTAGACATAAGTCAACTTTAGTCTTAAAGACGTAAAACCCACAGCAGAGCTAGAACGCGTACGGTCGTTATATGACGTTTGTTCGACGTCGCGACAAGAAAAGGACCAAGTTCCTTTTTCGTGAATTCTGCTTTCTATGGCACGGAATGTCATGAAATGTCCTATGCGGGACGGTTGAACTGCGCAGGCTCCTCGTCGCTAGATAACGACAGTGGGGGATTGGGAGACGCAGAACCACTGCAAGCAATTGAAAGAACAAGGACAGCAGAACTCAGAACAACATGTTCGGTTTCGCCGATGGGATAATATACGCGTACAGTCTATCGCACGTTGGCACAATTTTTCAATCGGACTCGTGCTTTTCATCGTATCGGAAGTGTGCGCATCCTGTGCACCCTGTGATTACTCGTGTTCTCAAATCCATTACGCAGTCGGTGCGTCTGTGTGCGAGTGTGTGAGTGAAGTGGTGAGGAAAACGGCCGTTTTTTGGTCGCCGAGTATTATCCGGTATCGCAACCAGGCGCCTCCACTCAGTAGAACGCTAGGTAGCCGTTGCCTTGCGTACGTGAACCCTTATTTAATCTAAAGCATTCGTTGCGACATTTGAGTACTTGAAAGTGGAGCGCTCGTGAACGTGAATGTGCAGCTGCTCTATCGGAATCCATACACACCGAGTAGGAGCCGTTAGAAGAAGAAGGATTTCCCTGGCGTCCTAGTGAGTGCGCGTGAGTTCGCGTCGCAGGACCGAAGCTCCGAGGGAAGCGGAAACAGTGTCGAAGGTCCCGTGAAAAGGGTTCGCTTTGGTGGTGTTGCCTTTAAGAAAATTGCAACACATCGTCGTACGCGTCAAGGAAAACCCTCTTCACACATAGTCCAGCAGGAGGCAGTGACTTGTGGCAAGTTTGCAACATTATCATACGTTTCTTCGTTATTCCTGTTCGATTGCTGTTTGGATTAAGGTCACGCACCAACGAGCAAAAAGTTCAAGATGCGCAAGCTGTGGTTTACCTTCACGGTGTTCCTTGTTTTGGCTACGATTGGCTCGTACGCCGTCGATGCGAAGAAGAAGCTGATCAACAACAAGTATGGCGACGGTGATTTTGAGTTCATCGACGAGGTAAGCAAATTTCTTGATTAATCTTTTTTAGCCAACAAATTGAATACCATCGATTGACACGTGCATTCACATGGCTATAACTTCCATTTGAAATAAATTTTCTGGTTCTTTCTCATATTTTATGCACAATTTGAAACTGGATTTGTCACAAACCTTTTAAAAATAAACAGAATTATTTAAAGCATATTTTTCTAAAGATTCTGAACCCTGGCTACTTCTAGGATTTCCCAAAAAAAATGCTATCGATTGCAATCCTTCACAAAGGACCGATTAGGGCAGAATATAATTAAATTCCGCTCGCAGCAAGCTTCGCTTCCACGTATCGTATTTACATAATCAATAATAAGTGGCATCGACCGCGTTGTGGTGGGCCTGGGATTTAGCACATCAATTAGCTATTTTTGTGGTCACTAACTCCATATGGATTTTTTTTGAAAATTTTAGTTTTAATGTGGTTGGCATTGGATTTCGCTATTGCATTTTTTTCAATGCAATTCGCATTTTTTGCAATGATAATCAATGACGCCTATGTTATCGTTGACTCCGCTCCAGTAATATCTTACGAAAGCTCGACACTACATGCGATCAAGCGAGTGGCCAGTAAATCCGAGATTTAAAGGCTTCTTGCAGTGGAGGAAGCTTCCACAAAATTTCCACGGAACATGTAGGATAGCAGCAACAGGGCTCCTACTGGACGGGAAAGATTACGGGTTATCTCAATTACAGTTACCCTGCATTGGCGTCGTCGTCGCTGCTGCAGGAAGCCCGCCTTAGTTGCAAGGATGCACGACCGATCCCTAGGTCGTGCTGTTACGGCTCCATCCACGGTAAATCTACCGCGCTACGTTACACTTCGCTGGAGCGTGTGGTACCAGGCATACACGCGCGTTGGCCCTGTCAGGCTGGAACAAGGACACAAAGGGCGTACGAATGGTTTAATTAAGTTACGCGACAAATATGCTCGGACCCGGTGTCCGGTAGGCGCAAAGGAGTCCCAAGCTTCGGTGCACACCCACTAGACCGCTCCCAACCGAACCACGACACATCCGTCCAGTTAGTCGTGGCAGAGGATCGGCTACTTAGCGAGCGATTGAAAACACGAGATGTGGAAAACGGCTCCCGGGTCGGGTCGGAAACGACGACAAACCATTGAAATTAATTAGCATGTCATAATCTGGTCGTTACGGCGTGCAGGACGAACCATTTGTCGAAAAGGGGACAAGGATTATTATTCACCCGTTCCGACAGGAGACGACACGTCGTCTTCGTATCGCGCGGCCCGGTGACGGACAAAGGCGCCACTGATTCCCTGTCCGGAAGATGAACTTAATAATGAGCATTTGATCTGCCGTCCGGACTGGTGCGATACTGGCTCTGTTTCTCCTGTGACGCTGCTTGTGCTTTGCTAAGCTTGTGTCATCAACTGCCCACGAGATCGCAACCACACGCTAGCAAGTGTCACGATAAGGAGCGATAAGCTTCCTTGTCTCTTTGGCGTCGGTGGGGTCGAGTGTTTCGGTGAGTTATGAGGATTCTGCTCGGTTATTCGAACACGTTCAATGGAAAGCAACCGGCAACCGGCCATCACGTTCGATGAAGCCCAATCAACCGTCGCACCGGGACCGTTCCTGAAGCAATGGCGTTGCGTAAATCAATTCCAACCCCGAATTAAGCGATCGCTAGAAAGGTCGCACGTCGCCCAATCCGTCCAACGGATCTTGCGCCCCAGTCCCCGGATGCGTGCCATAGAAGTAAGCGCGAAAATTCAATCCACCTCGGCGGAAAGCAGTATGAAATGGATTTTCCGCTAAGCTCGCTTCGTACCGAGGGAAAGCTTCGCGGCGCACCATTATCCAGCTTCTTTGCTAGGCGCGGCAACCGTTGTGGCCTTATGCCGATCTCAAGCAAGCCGCAACACGGCCGCTGGCAAAACTCGTACCTCCACGCTTGGCCTCCCGCACGGGTGTCCCCCGTCATATCGGTCCCGAATCGGCGGAAATTGATTGTTTGCCTTTCGATTCGAAGGAAACTCAGCCCACCCTCGCATCCGTCGCCATTACCAGAAAACGGAGACCTAAGCGGCCATTTTTTGTCTTCCTTCGCTTTCATTCCACTTCTTTGCTAGTTCTTCTTTTTTTACCCGCCGACTGCGTTCAGCAGGCTTGACTTGTTCGAAGCTCACAGCCCGGAGCGAATGGTGGCGCGAATCGGTCTTTACCGGGTTTTCCGTTCGGGTGGAAAACAAACGGAAAATTCTTTTTCACCGTTCCTCCATCCATCGATGGAGGCGGTGGTGGCCTGCAATTGAACGGCTCGGCAGATTAATTTCACTTTTCCTTCCCCGATCTCTCCTCCGAATCCGAACAGACGAAGGTCTCGCTCGAACGGCACACTAAGCGGTTTGTTGCCCATCGGTTAGACGCTTCATCCTTCGGGAAATCAAGCAGGAGGCGAGTAGAGTCGTGGATAGGTGTGTGTGTGTGTGGAAAGCATCCACTACTGATTATACGAAACTGCCGGGAGGGTTTCGCTCGAAGACAACCCCCGTGACAGGGTGGGGCATCCGAGGGATTATCGAAGGCGAAAGAAAATTTGCGTTCTGCGGTAAGCAATTAGGGGGCATCGAAAGTTTTCTTGTCCCTCTAATGGAATGGCACACCCACCCACACGCACACACCGTATAGACGCGATCTCAGGCACTCGTGATGATAGTAATGGGATGAAGGGGTTTTAACATGCACAGAATTAAAGATCACAGGCTTCATTGCTTCAGCATTGACTTCCGTACGGACATGCTCGGTGTGGGTGAAATGGTCGTCCCAATGCGGCATGTTTAATTATACTTTATTGTGCAAACGAGTACGTTTGGGTATGGGTGTGTGGTCGACTAGGATTCGTTACATTTATCCGCATTTCCAACCGATTCAATCGTGCTGTTAGATAGGAAAATGTTAGCCTTAAGCGACCGGGCTAGTGCCCATTGCAGAACGCATTCCGCATTCCATCCAGGGCGTGCTCTCATTTGGCATTGGCATTTATCAGCCGATAATGGTAATGGCGGTGGACCACTCGTATTGCAACACCTCTCGTAGATTGCTTCGGTTGCTTCCTATGAGGAGATCCTCGAATCAATCGTACAAAACCAAACTCATACGGACATCGGGACGGACAGAATCGGGAGAATAATGTAACCAATATTCCCTACGAGCAACCATCGAAGAATCATGGAATAATTTCTTTTTATCAGGCTCAAATCTGCATTCACTGTCACGTGGCAAATGGTTTTAATTCGTGTAACCCTAGCTGTGGGTGGTGTCATTTTCCCCTTGCCGTCTAGTAACAATCTCCATCACCGTAGTATCAGCAGCCACCTACAGCTTCATTTTACGGCACATGCGTGCTCTTCTTTGTTGGTCGCCGAAAGCGCAATTTCTCGTCAGAAACCGTGGGGCGTGGATTGAAACCGCCACTGTCAACAAGTGCGAAGCGACGACGGTGCTCTAGGTGTGTCCTAAACTGCATCCTCTGTCGCGCGTTCGAAAGCATCATTTGTGGACCGGTGTTCGACGATCTATCGTTGCTAAAAGCCCTACCCTGGCTCGCGCTCTAAATGGAGAAATGTGGTTCCACCGAGGGCTTACATAACATTTAGCACTGCGCGAGCGATCGGTTCGCAATCGAGGCGGCGGTTGGTGAAACATCCCAGCACCGGGACCGGCCAGGGCGAGTCACAACCCGGACGCCAAACGGCAGACAGACCAGACAGACAGATAAAAAAAGGAGCCTTGGCGCCTGTCGGACTGGCACGAGAGCTTCGGGCATCTCGTAACGATTCGGGTTTTATTTCTTTCCCTTGTTTATGTTTCCTCCGTCCCGTGGGCTGAAACGGCGAGTTGGCTTCCCCGTTCCGTACGCCAGGCGGATTGAGGGAAAAAAAAATTTACGCAACGCTGCGCTTTTAGCTATCTTTTTATTTTACGTTTGTTGGTGTCGGTGCTTTTTCCTCAAGGACCAGTTTTGGTGCGCTCCTTTTTCTGTGCGATATCGTTCACGCTAGTGTGTATGTGATAGACACTAAGTTTTCCACAACCTTTTTGTCGGTGGCATAAGCTAAACGGTAATTTTAAATAGTTTGCTTATTGTAAGAGAATGTATTGGTTGGACATAAATGAATTTCCAACTGAGCGTATTAAACACAAAGGTAACTCAAACAACAATCTCGACGCCACAACTCGAAAAAACAAATAGAAACGAATAAAGGTTTACGGTTGCTTGGGCTTACATCCTTGATGCCAGCCTAAGATGGAGGAAAAACATTCGTGGCTTGCCACTTTCCGCACTTTGCGCAATTATCATGGCACAAACAGTTGCTTATAGTCTGGTAAAAAGCGAAACAACAAAATCCAAAACGACCCTGAGTGCACCGTTTACTGCCGACTGCATAAGAACTGCAGATAGGCTGCGGTAGGACTCGCTGCAGAAGAGAGATCATCCAGAACCGGAGCGATGGTTTTGGGGGCCGAATTGTCATAACCATTCCTTCGGTTAATGGTTGCGTCGCTCGTAGCGAGCGAAAGGGCGAAACTCGGAAATAAAAATGAAGCCGTCTCGAGCGCCCCTTTCACAGGCTGTCACCCGGCTAGCTCTAGATCCCGATCCGCGTTCAAGTGTCACTTTGAGGCGGGTTTGCCTCTTTATGGAATGCAAACGGCGTCCTCCACTCTCGTTGCTTTCTTCCTTCACTCGTCGGATGGGTGGCTTCCGGTTTGGTGGCTTCGTTTGGCAGGATTCATGAGGTCGTCGCCATCGTCGTCGGCCATTAGGGCAGTGGGAAATCGCTTTAAAATGCTTTGCTCGGCGATATTTGCATACGGAAAAGTGCCCGTACTCGAATGCGGGTAGAGCGATCGAAACACAACAGCACAATATACGGATGGTGTACACACACAGAGCAAGATAAACGCCTGAGACAGGACACCTGGATCGGGTATCCCATATTCCCTTCGGTGGGAGGTAGGAGGCGTGAACAAATGGCAAACATTCATCATCGCGCAAATAACCTATTCCGGGGCACTGTTTTTCCGCACTGTCCCCCACGCAGTGCCGGGGAAAAAAGCACTGGGCGCACATTCGGATGATTTAAATAGTCTCCAAGGTGGCCGTTTCCGGCACAACTCGAGATGGAAGACGCAAACCGATGCTTTCAATTTATGCTTCGCGGCAAGTCCACCTCGAAGAAGTGCCCCGGCACTTAGTGTCAATAGCATTTATCACTTCCCCACCCGGACGAGTGCGTCCGTGACACATGAGGAGGTATTTTTCAACGACAAGCGAATCTCAAAGGCCCCGATAAGGGGTGGTTGTAGAGCGTTGATGAAAAGGGTGAAGGATGGGCAAATCGAGTCGCGGTGGTCCTGGAAACCAGCGTGGATGTGTGGAGAGGAGAAAAATGGAGAGTGATAGTGGAGTGGGTAAAATACAGCACCGAAACGAAGCACGCTTCATTTGCATCTGGGAAATGAATTTTTAAATCCCAATTTGCACCGGCGAATCTCCATCCCCCCCGATACAGGCAGGCAATGGCAAGGACACACCGAGCCAGGCTCGGCAGAATGGTACCACGCAAAGTCCTGCGGTTGTGAGATCGTAACCAACCACCGTTGGCTGACAGCGGCCGTGTAGGTTTGCCAGGCCCTCGGGTACCATGAGACACCGGCGAGGGCAAGATTCCTTGCCAGCAATCTAACTCGCAGTGGCAGTGAGGAGGTTTTTGGTTCGGATGTAACCATAGAATTTCTTGCTCATCATCCGACGCAAGGAATGAGGCAGCCGGACTTTTGTGAGGTCAGGATTCGAATGCCTTTACCTGGGGATGGTGCAGACATCCGAGTTCCGGTTCCTTTGTGGCTCGTTGCGAGAGCCTGCGGTGTCCTCCTAAGCTGACCGGGGCCGAGGAATGTAGGTTTCGTTTCAAGAAGCCATCATTTCCAGTTCACCACGTCCCCGAC
This sequence comes from Anopheles nili, assembly GCF_943737925.1. Lineage (NCBI taxonomy): Eukaryota > Metazoa > Arthropoda > Insecta > Diptera > Culicidae > Anopheles > Anopheles nili. Next base: position 6,142,181 of record NC_071291.1, on the reverse strand, counting down.
GGAGACACTCTTAAGTGAGGAAACGGAAGATGAACGCGTGACAAGGCGAGAGGGCGTAAAGCTCAAATGGAAATGAGAGAGAGAGAGAGAGAGAGAGTGGTAGGAAAATCAAAATTTTGAATATTTCATTCGATTTCTCCTGGCGTTCGTGTAAAGCTGTCGATTTGAGATGTTGCGCTACGTCGTTTTTTTTTCATTCGTCCCTCCTTCGTCGTTCTGCCCAAACGACTAGTGTCCTTCGAGCGGCAGCTTTGTGTTGTTTTGTTCTTCACGACCCCAGCATATCACGGGACGAAATATTCATTCATTCGTTTACGCTTGGCCTAGGCTACTGGCCCACCTCCTGTGGCGGGGGCACCAATTTGGCAGAAGTTCGGACTTGCTTTGCATTAAATCTCCATTTGGGTTCCTGCGCGTAGTCAAATTTCACGCCAACCACATCCTGGGCCCATGATGGGGCCACCCGGCCACAGCCCGATGTTGGGCTTTCTGGCGCGCAAGACGGAATTCGTTAACTAACGGGCGACGTTGGGCTTCGTCGAACGGACGAAGGCCCGTAATTTTAGCCTTTGTTTTAGGTCTAGCATGTCGTGTGGAAAGGGTGCGTGAAAATGGCGCACGGACGACCACGGATACGAGGTGAATGTACGTGCGGGACCGAAACGCTCCCGGAAGCTTCCCTTCGCGCGTTCGAAAGCGGACGTGCGCCGGGAAAACTTTACTTCTTGCGGCAAGTTTCGTCGAGCGCGGTTCCGCAAGGATCGCCCAAACCGCTGACGTTTGGGGGCCTCGGAATCGTCGCGCTGTGCCCGGGATTAGGGTTGCTTTTTGGCAGTTGGCAACGCTGGCGTGGCTGGCTTTTGCGCGTGACGACTCGAGCAGCGGCAGCACGTCAAGAGCAAAACGGGGTGCTGCGGGTCATCGAAACCGATCGATTCCGTCCACCACTGGCCATGGTGATGGCATAAATCAATCAACTTGCAGAAACTGAACTCCAAGTACAAGTATTCCACTGCCCTCCTCTGTTCTCGTTAATTTAGCCCCACTTACAGTCCTTCGCGTTAGCTATTATCATATTTTCCGTGTGTAGTGCTGCCAAGAATGGCCTATTTGTCCCAATTTTATCGAAACAGCTAAAGTGTAGGGGCATAGGGGCATTGGGAATCCGTTTGTCCTTTTAGAGCCTGCTCCTGAAATAGCAACAGCAAACAAAAAAAATCGTATGATTTGAAGAGTGCTTGTAGATGTCAAATCAATTTCTCCAAATGGTACTTGATTCTTCGCCCTTCGTCGCACATCCGAGCGACGGAGGAAAGCGTTATACCAAGGAAAGTTCCGGTTGCTTTTAGCGGTGACGTTGGCTTCGGGGCGCTTGTGGAAATCGGAAACCGATTATGCGATTCGCACATGTACGCAGCATCCATGAAGCGTGGAGGAGAAACCTTGGGTACGCTCTGCCACAGCGAGATACAGTGAGTGACAACGTGCGCTAGAGAGAGAAGGAGCGAAATAGCGAGTGGGAAAGAGAGCGATAGCTCCCGCGGACGATAGCAAGCGGTGCAAACCGCGAGGATTCGATTCGAGCCCGATTTCCGAAAAGAATGTTTTATGCAAATTCAATGCAAAATCGTTTTCCAGCCCGACAATGGTCCCCAATCGCGGTAGCGTTTGGTTCTTTGGCGCGATTGAGAGGCGTTCGCGGAATCCGCGAACGGGCCGTACTTCGCGCGAAATAAAATATTCAACCGAGCTGTGGGACGTGGCGTGAAGGCGAACGTTTGCCGAGCGAAAGAGTTCTGGCCACCGGCAGAATTCCGTGGAATCCGGTCCCAGAAGGTACATGCCGAATGGGCGACTCTCGGTGCAGGTCGCGCATGAATTCCGGCTCAAGGGAGGTGCGCTTCGCTGCCGGAAATTGTACAAAATTGATAACATATGCGCCATCACGGTGCGTGGTATCGCCGGTAATGCGCTGGGTCAATGCCAGTGACCGGGGAGGCGCGCGTGCAAAAAGGTCCTTCCGCCACACGGAGCCACCGAGTGGAAATGGTTTCAATGTTGCAATTTGCGAATTGATTGCTAATGGATGCAAATCGATATGCCTGATTAGAAAGAGAAACACTTGTGCTGCTACCAAACGCTGTGTGTACGTGGAGTTGCGTGACAAAAACCATAGCATTTTCTTACCATTAAGCGACGAACCCAGTTTAAATAACAACACACACGCACGCACACATTAGTCCTGGGATGGGATGGCAGCCTACGAGAGCTTTTGTGGCTGTATATTGCGACAGAATTGCAAAGCTCTTCTCGATCGAGACCATAGCACCACCATCATACACATTATTCTATAAACGCAAAATTTTCTCAAAAACCTCTAGCGTAAAACTTGCATCAACTAAAGCTCTCCGGGTTCGGATTTCGTCTGGTTTCTGTTTCAATAATCCTCAAACTGAATTCCGCTGAGCAAAATCACACACACACACATACCACAGAAGAATCGACAGTACCAACAGAACAAACTTTCGGCCACTGAAACTTTTCGTTCATTTCGGAAAACTGGGAGTTGCATGTAGCAGAATCGCACGCCAGTGCTGGGGTGCCGTAAATCTGAAACACGTAACCAGGTGGCATACGTACGTCAACCGGTCGTTGCCTCCTTCGATGGACGATGAATCGAAATTCAATTAGCGCTGAACCACTTTCTCCTCCGGAAGCCAACGAAGTTGTAATGAATTTTTGATTGTTCGTCCCTTGGCCCTGTAGGATCGGTCGCTGGTAACGCTTACCGGTTGTACCAATGTTGCCAGTGGTAACGCCGGTTTGTGATGCTGATCACGATTTACGCCAGCTCGACCTACGATTTCGCTGTTGCCGATGGAGGCTACGGATGCTTAAAGCACACTTAACTTGAACAGCGAGTGTTGGCTAGTGACCTAGTACGTTCACATCCACATTCCCATCGTTCGTCATATATGGTGCTGTGCAAGCGATAGCGGCTAGGAAACCCTGTCCAATTATATCCAGCATCAATCAGCAACCCCAGAACTTTGGCAGAATGCGTCGGTATCGTTAGACACCCTTCAGAAGTACCATTCCTGGCTTAGAGACTTCCTAGCGAAGCGAGCGAGAAAGAATCGAAGACTATTTCTTTCAACTTGTTCGTTCGCTCGGTTTCGATTGGTCCTGATCTTTCATCGGTGGCGAACTAACTTTTTTCACACTTTTCCTCCTCATCCAGAGGTTCAATCAAGCTTCTGCTCCCTGTCAGTCATCGCCCAAGGACGCACAGTGCTACGGTGCGAATATTTTGAGGTATAACCGCGCTTATTGTCCAGTCCAGCCGTGTGCCGTTACCGGAACTAAGGACAAAAACTTTGTCTGTTTGTCTTTGGGAAGTTGCCGAGACGACTCGCCCCAAGCTCCCGCTCTGGTATAGCTTCCTGCCGAACGCGAGCCTGCCTGACACGACGACCTTCCGACCGACTGGCGGGGTGTTGAAGAAGTTTGAAATCACACACAGATTAGATGGCGAGAGGGGTTTCGGGATGCGGCATGGCCATCATCACCCACTTTTTGTTGAGATTATCTAGTGCCTCCTCCATCCTTGTGGCCGAGCGCTACGCACCGAGGTGGTTGCGGAGAGAAACGAACATCATTAGCATAAACTCAAAGTCATTCTTTCCCTCGGCGCCAGCGTTTCTGGATGGAATGGGTTGACATTTTTCTTTTCACTTCTTTCTTTGCGTTTCACTTCGCTCCGTTTGTTTAGCTATTTTTCGTATACCATCGGTGTTGGCGGGGTGGGAAAGCCAAACATGGCTGCGATGGCAGAACGAAACAAGGCAAAAAAAATGGTTCCTTCTCTTCCCGCTACCAACACTTGCGGCCGTGTCGTCTTGTTCGGAAGGAGGGCTTCGAATGACGTTTTGGTGATATATATATATTTTTCGTTTTCTCTGCCCTAACACCTCGCCAACGATCCTCGGGCCCTGGCATCCGAGCCCATGCCCAATACGGACAGTTTTCCGGCACGGTGGAACCCGGTGACGGCGTTTAGGTGCCCCCGGAAAGGATGCGGGAAATTGAAGAGAAAAAAGAATGCCGAAAATAAGTCAAAACTTTGGGTCACTGATTTATTTTGTTCACCACTTTCTTCGGACTTTTTTGCCGATTGCATCTCTTTCACTCTAGCGGCTTCTTGGGCGATGGATACGTCACACTGATAAAAATCTCTACCAAGCGATGGTGGAGGGTTTTTTTTGTTGTTGCCCGTAACCGTTCGGTTTATCCTAGTCCGCTTTCTTGGTTGGTTAGCTCAGGGTCAGAGCAAGAGCAAAAAAAAAAAGGCGAAACGCATTTCCGTACGCTCGCTCACTCAATCTGTCGCCTCGCGCTGTGACGTGCTGGAATGCAGAGGACCTCAGGTCTTAACGGACCGGCCGAAGGGCGAAGCTAAGCAGCCTGTAAACAAAGTTGATTGATGTTGCTAATGGACCATCGATGGTCGTGCCGTCGAGCCGTGAAAGTAAACCAACTAATACCCATAAGTCCGCAAGCCCGCTGGACCCCAATAAAAGCGCCCACCCGGTGGTAGCGGCTTCGTGTATGATTTAGGAGACCAACTCGCCAGTTGTCTTAGCCATCTGGCACGGTGGCCGGAGGAAAGTGAGCGGAAAAAATAACCCTACGAAGGGACACCCAAGACCGTGGGATGATAAGGGTCCGAGGTCCGGGCGTGTTATCCTTTCCATCCGATCCAGCCTGCCACCGGGCGCCGACGATGGGCGGCTCGCCCCGATAAACTGAGCTTAATTTATATCCCATTTTATGTAAATAATATCATCTGACCGTCCCGTCGGGCGTCCCGAACCGTCGTCGACACCATCGTTACCATCGCTTGGCCCGCCTCCAGGGCGCCCGGGAGTCTCTCAAAATCTCGACATAAATAAGGATGTGCGGGAGCAGGGAATAAATAGCTGGCCATTATTGGCCATCTAGGTGCGCTCGTGCCGTCGGGGGCCTTCGACGCCTCCCGGTTTACGGTGCGGCCTGTAAAACCTGCACCTTCGGGGCGAATCGCGCAACGGAAACACATTAAACCCCGAGGCCGAGAGGGTGCGAGAAAATCAATATTCATAAACACCGGCCGGTCGGTCGGTTGGTCGGACGGTGTGTAAACCTTGGCACCATTCGCTACTAATGACCGCCCGGGGATCCTGGCCGAAGGACCAATATCCCGCGACCAGGGCGCTCCCTGGTGGCGTTCATCGTCACCACATCCGGGGTTGCCATGGAGATCGCCTTTAAGTAGGCGGATTTGGAGCCGGGGCCGGGAACACATATTTTCTTCCGCCCACATGGCGCACAGACTGCCCCAGTGAGTTGTAAATGGCAGTGCCAGGGTGGACGTTAATTTACACCAAGTGAACGGCACAAAAACGGCGACGATTATCGTGCCAGCTGGAATGGAAGGAGCGCCGGCGACCCAGTGCTGCTGACCGGTAGGTTTCGTCCTCGGGGCCTGCTGATAGTCACTGCCGTATTGGCATTGCTGTGGCCGTTGGAAGATGCATTGGAAGATTACGTGTGCTTTTTACCGAAATGAAAGTCATTTACATAAGCACCTCGATTGGCATGGCCAAGCGCTGGTATAGCGTGGAATGCAGCTCGTTCGCTTCTTGTGTCGATGCATCCTGCGGACTGGCAAGCAACGCTAGCTGAGGGGGGCGCAAAAACCGGTTGCAAGAACGGAACAGTCCGGATGGAACGAAAACGTGGATCGGAAAATTGTGGAGAAATGGAAAATTGAAATGGAAAATCCCTCCCGTACTTGGTGTGCGGTCTAGTCGGGGCGCGTTTGTCCGTGTTCCCGGTGCAGATTCGGTGGTTTAATATGTAAATTCAATTAATCATACGCTGGATGCCTAATGGGATGGGAGGTATGTGAGTCATTGCATCTCCGATCGCACCCCGGTCCTGAAGTGGCTTCTGATTTGCGTATTTTCGAACGGATTCAATTGATTCGGCATGGAAGCGCTTGCCGTTCGTATCATGGAAGGGAGCGAGCGCACAGTCAAATGGGCAAGCAATTCCGAGCTTCGATTTATCGATCTATCTGCCAGTAGTTAGCTCAGGAATTTCATTCCCTGCAAAAGGGCATCACGCAACCGTGCCTGGAATAAACACAAGCGGCATGGTGGTCGCTTGCATGTAGGAGCTGTTTAAAATCCAAGCGCATTGTTCGTAGAAACAGCGTTAAATGGTACGGAATGGTGCAGTGAAAAAATATCCCACAGTGTTGTGGTATTTAGTTATTGCAAGGCTGCGCATAAAAACAAACCGGGCCGGGCGCAATCGCGAGTGTGAGTATGTATTATTTTTTCGTGAGTATTTGTTGGGATTTAGAATTATCTTGTGTAATTTTTAAACAAACACTACCACCATCCATCGTTAAATCATCCTTAACACGTTATGATCGAGGCATTGCTTTCAACATGGCAACTTTATCTTCAACTGAAGTTTCAAATAACTGTTTTTGAACTCTTATTTTTTTATCTGGATTCGGGTTTTTTAGCTTGTGACGTTTGATTTATCATTTATTCAATGTTAAAAACTGCCGAAATTGATCAGCCTTTTAATAAACAACTATCACTTATATTACCTTGAATTTTTGAGCTGATGTGAGCTGCACAGGCTTTTAAATTAACACTCTTCGATGACGCGAAGCCTTACAAAAACTAGATATTGCTCAAACATTGGTGTAGATATAGATTAACCTTTTGCTACAGGCTTCAAATGATAGTTTCATGGATGCTTTAGCACACAGAGAAGATAAAAATTACTACTATAAGGTAACCGTATTATCTTCATTCGGATTATGCTGCACTTTACCCAGAAGCACGCTAGTAGAATGGATGCCCGTACTGCCTGAGCATAAGGGTTTTGTCGTCATCGTGTGACGTAGTTCACACGCTACAACTACAGAGAGTAAAATCCCCCATATCGGCGGATGGGCAATGGTGTATAACGATGATGTTAATCTGTCAAATTATGGACCCCTGCGAGCCCTGGCCATCGTTGGGTTTCTTTTGTCATCGAGAGTCGGGGAGTCATCGAGAGCAGATCGGCTTAGGATGACGCAATTTATTGAAAAATGTGACCAAACTATGCCCTGCTGCCACTGAACAACGCACCATCCATAGACTGTCGCTAATCTCGTCGTTGGTTCAAATTTGTCGGAATTGCCATGTTACCGACACACGACGGTGGGGTTTATATTTTCTGCTCTGCCCGGTTGACGTCCCAAATCAGAGTCCTGTGTCCATTGTGGCAGGATCCGAGCGTTGTATTACAGCTTTAGAGCCACCATAGAGTGCATGAAAGGCAGCAATTTCTCCTCCTGCACGGTTACTCAACCGCACGAAATCAACCGATGAATTGTGTTACGTTCGATCCGTTCCATCGATTGCTTGCCGTTTTTCCTGATCCTGTCAAACCCAGCTCCCGAGGTACGATTCCATCGACGGCGCCGCAGGTGGGCGACAAATGATAATACCAACCAGCCATTCCATTTCCCACCGGCGAAGGTTTCGGCCGGGTGACATTTAAAAATCCCCATCACACAGCGGGAGGTTACCGTCGTCGGCCATGCCGGACTGTTGGGTGACGCGAATCAATACGGGAGAGGTGACGAAATGCGCCGGAACGCGCCGGAAAGCGATAGAAAGCGAAGCGTTCGCAACGCGCACAATCCATCAGCGGTCAAAGCGAACGGGAAGGTTTGTTCGACAACTCGACTTTTGCTCCCCGGGGTAGCCAGCGTGCCGGATTTGGGTGAGTTTTTCGCCATTGTTTCAACCACCCAACTCACCCCGGTAGCTAGCTGCTCGCTCGGTCGCCCGTAATTGTCACTCGTGTAAACCGTTCTCGGCCGATGGGATCTCGGCGCACGATAATTGAATTATTTCCGCACCACCGAGCCCGACCCGACTAAATGGCTTCATCTTGGCGTGCAATGTAGCGCTTGTTTAAAATAAGAAGGAAAAGAGCGCCTCCGCTTTTGCGTTCCACCGTACAGGACGGTGGAAAAGGCTCGTTAGCCGCCATCAACCGTCGCAGGATGAAGCGTGAGGCTCGCGAAACTTCGAGTTCCGACGCTTCGAACTCTTGCCGGTTGCTTACTGCGTTAATGCTCTACTCATCACTTATTTACTTACGGTACGGTTTGGTGGAAAAACTCACCCCCAAGATGACGATACACACCCACAGTGGGGGTGTACGTTGGATTTTCCATCGGGAGTTTCGAAAAATCGTCCCAGCGTGCCACGGCGTGCAGCGGCGAAAAAACACACCGTGCACGAGATGAGTAAAATCCATTAAAAAATTTTCCCCAATTTGTCATGGAGAATCCAATTTAATGTTTACGCTTGGCTTCGTTGAAGGGGCGATTTTTCTGCTTTTTTTTGTTTGATAATTTTCCCCTTTCCCGTATTTTCTCGACCATTTTTCACTGCAACGTGTCTCGTGGAAAGGTTTCTCTCTCCACCCTGCTCGGCGCGAGTGGGTTCTTTTCTTTTTATGCCAGCACAACCTTCTGCATGTGCGCGACATCCCTGGGCGTCGTCGGCGCAAAAGTGAAAGGTTGCAAATTTATCATTTAGATGCCGCACTTTCGCTGCGTAGATGGCTTCCGAGTACCGTGCAACTAGTCGGATGTCGAGTGTTCAAGTAGATAAGGCTGCACCGAGTGGTGTTCGAAGGAGCCCGTGCCGATTTTTTGCGTACGTCTTGAGCGCGAATTTAACTCAACTATCAATTCGCGCTTAAATTGTTCCGATTGCGTCGCTGAGACCGGAGAGAACTTTGCGATCGTGTTCCGAACGGGGGTGAAAAAGAAAACGTTGTTCGTCTAACTTTAGCGTCTTCGTTTGGCTGCCAAAAGTTATTTGCCCTGTGAGTTCTTTCTACCAAAAACCCGGCCGTAATGATTTCGCAGCATCTCTCGCGACTTGTGATTCGAAAAAGTAGCCACATGAAGTTTGAATTCTCCCGCACACAGGCTCTTATGGGGTTGTTACGCAGGACGCGTTCGTCGTCTGTTTCTTCTAGGTAGCCCCTTGGAAACCTTCCGGAAACCGGCCCGTCCGTTGGATGATACGAAAATTCGGGGCATTTCGCAGCGCAGGGAAATTCAATATTGTGTTCGCCAAAGTTTTGCCCTCAAAAACGGGCACCTCCTCTCGTGCATTCCGACATTCCGGTACGGGGCCGAGAGTTGGAGGGAAAATTTTGCTCTAAAATAAATTAGTTTGAATAATTTATGGCATTCCGCTTCATCCCGTGGGGCGAACAAGCCCGCCGAGTGCAGTTGAGTCCACATGCCAGCACCCGCCTAGCTTTATCGAGTTTATCCCGGTCGTACCTGGACTCGCTTCTGACCCGGTTGTGATGCAGCTGCCAAGCGGGAGCCCGGACCTGCAGCGAACCTGCCGCATAGCGCATGTTGCAGGTGATCTTTCGGCGGTTTCGCGCTCTTTATTCCGGCATCTTGGATCCAGTTCGGAATACAGCTGCAAGCTATGGACCCTCCAGTATGACACCGATGGAATGCAGGGACGAATGCATAATTCGTTAAGGTGGCAGAGGTTCGCGAGCACAGGTGTACTTGACTGTGCATCATGCATCCAAATTATATATTTCTTTTGTCGTAATCATTTTACCAGGGTCACCGTATTTCCGGTGCGCTTGTGGGATTCATATTCGCGCATGCATGTTTTCGAGTTCTTGTTTTGTTCCAAGATTCAGTGAATCAGGTATTATTATTGGTGCTTGAAATTCAACACCGGCACCTGTATACTTGTGATTCGTTTTATGTACGATAAAAACAAGCATACAGCGTTATTTACAAAATAAATGGTTTTCCGTAGATCCCTGTGCTATCTAGTGACACTTATTTTTCAGCGACAAGGATCCGTCCCGGGGATACTCGATACGTCTATTGAACAGTGTTTCTACAACAGGGACTAAAACACATACCTTCTTTTCATGTTTTGCCGACGGCGACTGAGTTACGATAAATGACACCATTTGATAGCTTTGAAGTGCATCTGAATCAATTTTCGGATCCGTTTATGATTACCATAAGTATTTGCTTTCCCTTTTATTTTGTGATTTTGGTTTGTCTCCATCTTCCCTCCCTTCCCGAGGATGTGAAAGCGCAAAACTCCGAAAAGGGACCCCCAAAGCAACACTCGTAAACAACGCAATCAACTGTCAACAGGCACGGGACGAATATGGGCTACTTTATTTTCAATTTCCAAAACCATTTTCCCCTGCCATCGGTCCTGTCGCAGGAGGGACCGAAACCGTATGTTGGGTCCGCTGTTCGAGAGGACAGCTGCGGTACCACGGCAAGGCAAGGCATCCTGCAGATGAGCGCACATGGGAGCAACAGCGTTGATACGGTTTGGAAAATAATGTGCTGATTTATCGCACACCGTGGCGCACGCGGGATAACAAACATGTTTCTCGGCACCGTCAACTGTCGGAATCGTCATCGTCCCTTGATGGAGGAAACGCTAAACATAGCTCACGCGCAAGGAAAATATTCGTTCGATGGCAACGAAAAACAAACCCCAGTCTGTGATGGCGGTGGTGACCGTGTAATGATTTTTGGCAGGTTCATCAACACCGGGGAAAACAAACCCCTGCGAGAGCTGAATGGGGCGAACGAGAAAAAAAATGCTTAAATTTCCACATAACCGCTCGTCGTAGGAGGCCACTTTTATAACGCTTTTACACCACCTTGGAAGTTACCGAAAATGATGTGTTTAGCTTTCTCCTTCGAGCTCACCCTTGGTCTCCTTCGAGCTCACCCGCACTAATAGATGTTATGTCTTCGATGAAGGGCACTTCTTCAGGACACATTGGGGGAGAGAAAGGTTGTCGCTTGAGTTGCGACCGTCATGGCCGTACCTTTCCATTTTTACGGTCCGGTCCGGGGTATTGGGCATCGAAACTGCCACTCTGTCGAACATGGGAGCTGGCCGCACTGGAGGTTTTTTTTTTTGGTGGGCGCTCGTGAAAACGGACCTGCGAGGGTACGCAGAAAAATGGAAATCTCTCTAACCGGCTAGTCCATAAATTTGCCTCTATTGACTTCTCAGCGGAACGTTTTGACCTTTGCCGAACGAATAGCAATTAGGCTGGGATTATGTAGACCCCCTTTTCGACGGAAATTTCAATCATGTCCTTCGAGAGCCATCTTTATAGGATTAACATGTTGATCTTCGTGCCTTATTCGTGCCATGGAGTTGGCTCGAAAATATCTTTTTTCGTTGGTAATATTTAACGTTTTATTTCTCGATAATGTGTTTCTCGGTCGTCGTTGACGAAATTTCTTCTATCGTGCGATGGTAAAATCGTGAGCAAAAGCTCACTTATCGCTTTTAATTGCCTGGTTACGAATTCCGCCACACAACTCTCAACATGATCCACTGCGTCATCTACGCCGAGACATTCACGTAAATTACTACAGCAAGCATTTAAAAACCGTCAGCCACAAGCTGTTTATAACGCCATCATCATTTCCATTTGCAGTATCATTTATTTATAAACACTTCAGTGCGATTGAATCCAAAACCCCACGGCTGCCAATGGTTTGTCAACCAAACGTCGGTAGCATCGCGCATCTTTTATGTATAAGCAGCTTTTGGCCGTTCGCAGGCGCGAGATGCGTCGTACAGCCGGAACGAGCCGCGACGAAGTTTCTTTTGCCGGAAACTAATCACACATACACGTCTCGGTGGCTAGAACGGACGCACGCACTTACCCCGGCATTGTTCGTACCATCGGCGCAGTGAGCACACGATGAAGGAGTTTTAACCGTGTCGGCGAGGGCTGCAACGATGTCCTACGTCAGCCCGTCACAGAGAAGACAGGAAAAATGGGTGGAAAAACAGCAAGTTGCGTGTGTGCTACACCGCGCGTGAGCGTCGGCCCGCTGCTGGAATTATTTCCGTTCCTCGAATCCGGCTTCCGGTGTGGGGATGTTTATTTTTATGTGACCTCTGACCTAGGTGCCTCGGTGCTAGCGACTGTTCTTGCGTGCAGGGCACGGTTAGCGCGAGGCCATCGAATAAAAAAAGGACACGAATAAAGGAGCAAAGGCATGGAATGGGACGCACCGTTCCGGAGAATAACCTTTCCACATTTCCCTGGCACTTTTCTCCACGACGCGATTCATTGGCAAGGCAAATATGACCCTTTTTATGGCTCGTGTACCGGACTAGCAGGGTGAGGAATGGAAAATGGCCGTCTAATTCGATCGGAATCGATTTTTATGTTTTTATTTCGTCCCGTTTACCCGTGGCTGACGCACGACCGGCACTTTGTCGAGCTTTTCCCGGACACACGGTCGTGCGTGGTTATGGACTGGGCGTAACAATTGGCACCGCTGCCTGCCGGAATGAGGCTCGTAAATTGGTCGATCGTTCGCCACGAACGGCCACGAACCGCTACGAGTGGATGGCTGGAGACGGCGGATCTTCTTGAGCGGACCAAGACCGAGGTGAAAAATCGAATCTCCACTGCCCAAGGACAACCAAGGGTGTTCGCGTGCCATCGGCCATCGGTATGTGCGGTTCGTGCCGTGGTTTACATTTCACCACTGCGAATTGCTGCCCTCGTGGGTCGAAGTCTTGGTCACGTTTTCGTCCTGTTCCTGGTCCGAGTCCGCACGAATCGTCACGTCACCGATCGTGGGGTCGTTGGAAATGACGGTGGAAAAGCGTTTTCCCTGACCCACTCCATCGCCGAGTTCCGCACCGAGGTCGGAGGCTCGGAATGATTTATGTTCATTCTGGTGGATGGTGGGTTCGTGGTAGCAATCGGCGAAAGGAAAGAAAAACCCTTCCAACGGCCGTGTGCTTCGCGAGGAGGACGCTCGAGTGTCGTGGAAGGGATTTCAAGCGCCTCGTTGGAGCACTTCTTCCCCATGTCTAGAAAGCGGAAGAAAATTTCGAGGAATGTCATTAAGCGGCGCTCGGGCGAGAGATAGAGTCGAAATGAAAATACGCACACGAAAAAAAAAGCTAAACGAAACGAAACTAAGGAAATGGTCAAGAAAACTTTACAAATGTAAACCGCCCCCTCACTGATCGCCCTCACTTCGCCCATCGTGAACGGAACCGGTGCAGCGATGGAAAAAAAAACGTTTTGAACTTTAGCAATCATACACTGGGATGGGAGACCTTGGGGGAGGATAAAGAAAAGTATAATTACTTAATTTTAATTATTATCAGTTCGTGACTGGCCAAACGTGAGCACGGTGCCTTCTCGAAGCAACGTCGACGGTATCAACTATGAGATTAACAAAGCACACTCACTTACACACTTGCCGACACGAAGAATGATGCTTGATTATCTACGACCAAGGCACCAGCTCCAGCACGGGTACCTTTTGGTCGTTAAGTTGACTTTGCTCTTCCCCTCATGGTCGAAGGAACTCGCCGTGATTATTTGTTTTGTGTTAATTCTGGGATGTTTTTTTGTCGATTTAAACCCCAAACCCGCAACAACGCAACGCTCGATAAGTCGTGGTGCACGATGGCCGCTTGTCTGCCCATTGTTTATCGCACTCGCTAACGACGAAGAACTCGACGTTCGTTTCCTACAATCGAGGCGCATAATCGAGCAGTTTGCCGCTCGACTCGCTCTACCCTCGACAACCTCAGAAACGAGGCTCAGCATGTCAACAAACTCACACGCGAGTGATGGAATCCTTTATTTCCGGTGTCGAGCTATCTCGCATGGCAAACGCCAGTCGTGGGTGGGTGAATGAGGGAACTAAGGGAAGCCGTTACCATTGTTCGTGGCTTTTCTTGGATTTCTCGTCGCTTTTCCACCGTTAGTAGCCGTTTTTCTTCCCTCGTTCTTGCGCAGACAGACCAGCAAGCGGCAAAAGGAAAGCCTCACTCGAGTGGAAAACACTCTTTGCTCCGGTTCGAAGTGCTTTGCGGGACTCTGGATATCTCTGCTCCTAGACTCGGTGGTACAATGTTCTTTTCTGCATACATTTTTTGTTGTTGCTGGGATAAAGTGTTTTTGCGAGCGCGTTCAAATTTTTGCGGCTGCACCAGTTTACATGGTGTGAGTGGATTTTTGGCTGCCGACTCGTCATGAAGGAAACGCGAAATTTCTTTGCAATGGAAAAGTGTCTTCTATTTTGCCCGCTCTCAGCCGTCCTTCGACACGGTAAATCCTTTCCGCATCCACGAGAAACTGCGTGGCATCAAGGCTATGAACAGGATCGTTCAGTCGGAATATGTTCGAATACGTTTTCGCATCACAAAAAAACTGTTTAAATAACATTGGTTAACAGCAACATCAACAGCAAGCCCGTGTTTGTGAGTAATTTAAAATTTGGACTATAGTATAAAAATACTACTTTATTACTTCTGCGACTTGTTCTTCGCTGTCCCTTTTCCTTTTACGACAAGTATCCTTTAACAGTCAAGTATCACTAAGTATTTTAATTCCGGTCGAGAAAGCATCGTTGCGCACCGCGTTTTAGCAAACACTTGAAGAAGGTTATGATTGAAGCGCCTGCAGACAATTAACTGCGAGAAAAACTCCAAAATACCTTGCATCTGATGTGGCTGGAAATAGAGCCGCGAAGTGTTGGAAGTGGAACCACGATTTCATTTCTAGCCAACTTCCATTTGTGTTTCATTTTCTATACTAGGAAGACTCTGTACCGTTGGCTAAATATCATTCTCGGCCGTTTCTAAGGCTCGCAATCGCCTTATGCATTACTGGCGGCTGGCGGCTGGCAACTGCTAAGGAATGCGGTTTTCTCTCCCGCATTCAGGCGAAAAACGGGACTTTCCGTGCCAACGCAGTGTACTTGTGGCATTGCCGGTTTTCCGGCGCTCGGATCAAAGAAGCTTATTTTTCTAAGGGCTCTCGGGGTCGCTAGGAACGTTTGTGAAATCGCTACAAGCAATGGTCTTAAATTGCATCGCTTTCTTCGATGGACCGAAACGGCCCTCTCGATAGTCGCAAAATTGCTGAAAGCAGCTTATTTGTCGCATTTCAGTATCTATCCCCCTAATACCCGGTTCGGGTCGGTTTGCGCTCGAGCGTTACGTTTCTCCTGTTTTTATGTATTTTCACATCAATTTCGACCTAGTTTGAAGCCACCGTTCCGTTGAAACTACCAGCGCAGTGGGTTAGGATGTTTCTGTGTAAGGAGGTTTGCTCCTTTTTTACCTTTATAGAATCCAAAGCGAACCGGATCGATTGAAATGCAACCAACGTCAGCCAAGCTGGCAAGGGACGCAGTGACAATAATATCAAAAAAGGAACCACACGAAAGAATCTCTTCGACTTGCCGCAAACCACGGCCAATGCGGCCCAGTTCCATCCGGTAAGCCAGTGGAACCAAAAATTGGGAAACGAACGAGATTATAATCCCGCTGCAGCGTTCTTCCCGTGCGCGGGTCGTCCAGAAATTGCAGCATGCTGCCATGAATTGCACAAACGAGGGTCATACATTTTGTAAATACATTACCCTTGCGACCAGTACTCCCTTCGCTCGGTAGGTTTCCGTTCCGAAAAGGACCACTCTAGTCACCACCGCCACCCAGGGTAAGCAGTTAGCGATTGCGCTGCTCGGTTAAAGGGGTGAAGCACGGTGGCTCGTGAAAGTTTGTCCATATTTCCTTTCGGTTCAGGGAGCTTTTTCCTGCATTTTTTTTTGTGTTGCTCTTTATTCTTGGTTTTAGGGCGAGAAAGTTTATCGGACCCAGGATGCGGTTCGGGGCCTTTCCGAGAGCTAAATTGCGAAGTACGATGGAGATCGTGTGGTTGATGAAATATGGACACTTATTTTCTCGCTCCACCGTTCATGTCCAGCTGCCCACTCACACATGTACTGACATTGTTCCCGAAGGGAGCAAATTTAGCCGTGTTCTAACGTGATGTGATGCGCGGGAAAATTGCAGTCCCAGCAGCTAGTTCATCTTCGTTGCTCT
Organism: Anopheles nili; assembly: GCF_943737925.1. NCBI lineage: Eukaryota > Metazoa > Arthropoda > Insecta > Diptera > Culicidae > Anopheles > Anopheles nili. Next base: position 6,126,144 of record NC_071291.1, on the reverse strand, counting down.
CTCTCTCTCTCTCCGAGACCGATTGCTAGCTGTGTCGAATGTACAAATGCCTAAAAGCGACGTTGTGGGCGTCACTTCAAGACATTGCAAAAGCTCGTTTTACCACCGGTACGACGGTGAACATCATTGCCACCCAACTTTGCCGACATCGGTACAGCTTGCGCGAAAAGTCACCGCACAGAAGCGAGCATAAGAGCCTCTTCGGATCCCGTAACTAGGAGCTAAACTTTTGCCCTACTTTTATGGCTTTTCCAGATAGCTTCCGGGCGTGCAGGGACGTCGAGAATATGCGGAAGCTAGAAGCGGCTCGTTTTCCTCCATTTACACTGCTTCCAGCGAACCGAGTGGAGGATTAAAGTTTCGCAATCACCGAAGCTCTTACCTGTACCACGCCCTGACTTCATTGCGCTGAATGAAATGGGCGTTCTTTTTATTCGCATAGAGGGTTCTAGCTTGGCGCCGGCACGTTGCTGTCGCTTTCGCAAAACCGAAACACACGGCAGACATGCACACATTGGCTAATGATTAATGATGTTTCTAGGAGCGGTATCGCAATCCGAAATGTGTGGCTTTTTCGTTTGGTTATGATTCCGGCAAAATTTTGACAGGCTCGATGTCCTCCAGTCCTCCAATCGTTCTTGCATAGCTCTTTTTTATTCCACTGCTCGTTCATTTCATTAAAAGCTGAATAGACGAATTACATCATAAGTCTAGGGGAATTTACGTTGCTTTCCTCGTGAACAGTCGTTAAGCGGCAAGTATAATCTAGGCAACTGACGCAATGGTCGAAAAAGGTGCGATGGCTTACAAGCTCTAAGGAGTGGAAAAGCAAACATTGGCAATGGAAGGAACCCACTTGGCTTGATGTAGCTGTTTAAGTTTTCCCGATTATGTACAGTTTTAGTCCGTGAAGGAAAATATTACCATGAGCCGCCTATTAATGCCAATGGCTCATTGTGTTGGTGCAGCAAAGGTACGCATCGATAGTAGCTAAGATAAAGCAGGCTGTAAATGTAAACCTAAATAAACAAAGAAATTGAAAAAAAAGGTTTAATAGCAAGAAGGTTAACTTGTACGGAAAAAACCGCTAAAATTGAAATGATGTTTTTGCACAGCAGCACATGCTGGCATGTCTAATCATTGTAATTAATGTAGTCTGATTTCGTGCTCCTAAGCTAACGTCCTAAACGCTAAGGATTACTTCGAAGACGATGTTTCAGTATGTCTTAGAAAATGCTTTTTAATCCCTCTCACGGCTGTAGCGACTGTATTCCCATCGCTTTCCTAACGATTATCTAATCTTCGTTGAGAGCGCCGGCTAAATAAATGGATCCACCCCCAACTTCCATAGGGCACTATCCTTTCGCCATGCCTTCCGGCTGAGCGCGAATAAAAAATCGTCCTCCCCAAGGCAAGGCGCAGAAATTAGGGCCAAGCACGGCAACATCATTGCGTACTTATCCGTCCCATACTTCCACGCTCATTCGACCCGGCGCCACCAGTCCCAGTCATGGAAAAGGAATAAATCTTCCTTTATGATCGTGGCCTCGCTGTATCGCGACCACGATGGGCTCCTTGTTACGCTACCGAGCTGTGCTGTGCGTGTGCTATTGCTTCCCTGCGAAGATAATACCTGCACAACGAGCACGAGCGAGTGTATGAGCATCCTGGCCACAAGAAAAGTGGAAGCGTGTGGGCAGCGCGGCCATTGAACGCAATAAGGGATGGAAGGTTTTGGCGTGGCTCTTCCGGGATCGGTTGGGCCCCGAATCGACCCCTTTACCGGTGCGGGCACGAAAATAAATCGACAAAACAGATGGCTTTCGTGGCAAACGCCGTTCGCCCGTTGGACGATTGCCGGCAACGATGGAGCTGCGGAACCGCCATCGGCAAATTGCGAATCGGTTCGTGGAAATAGGTTTGCGAAATAACCGTTTCCCTGACCGTCCGCTCGACCGTTCCTGCATCCGCCTTTCGATGGACGCACCGGGAATCGACTTTCCTCGCCGGGAAAAAAAACCCTGCGGCATGGAATATATCTAGAAAGAGGAGGAGTCCTTTGGGCCGTCTTTTGGCCGTGTTCGGGTGGATGGCATCCAAAGCATGAGTACAAAAAAAAACACGTATAATTCTTTCTGCAGCAACCCTCATGCCCGTACATGGTCGAGGACACACCAACACACCAACGTTGGGCACCTTTCTTTGTCCCAAAAGCCCTAAATGGAAATCCATTCGTCACAGGTGCTGGTGAACGACACGCACCTTCGCATCGAACCGTCTCCATTCCGCCAGCGAATGGAAAATCAATTCGTGTTACATCCGCTCCATGTTAACCCTTTTGTCCGCCCGATCTCGTTCTTCTTCTCACCATCCCATCACCGCACATCGGTTAGCGGAGCAAAATCGAACAGATTCCGATTCCGGGACGAGATGCTGTCGAGTGCACACCGTGCCCGCTTCAATCCCGGGACCAAGCGGTTAATATCGCGTGAAAATGGATTTTCTCCATCGGTTATTAATTTTTTATCACGTCCGCGTCGAATCCCAGTGGCACGGCTGGTTCGTGCGTAGCAGGCGCTGAAGCTTGCCTCCTTGAGCCAGTAAGCTCCCATCCAGCTTTGCGGATGAGAAGAAGAAGAGAAAGAGAGAGCGAGTGAGAGAGAGAGAACGGAAAGGAAAAAAGGACTCGACATGGAACCGTCCCAGTTCCCCGAGAGCAGCAGCAGCAGCTTCTAATCGTAGCCTTCGGGGTATAAAAATCACATACGCTGCTGGCAAGCGAATGGACCCTTTACCATCGGGTACGCGACAAACCAGGATCCTTGCCGTCCTCATGATGGCCACGCATCGGGTCGTTGTGACACTCGCGTCTCGTTTCTAATTCATGATAACGGAACGGTTTCGACCCGACCCACGCAAGGGTGTCTTGTGCCCTTGTCGAAGCGAATCGAGAGCCACGGATAAAAAGCTCGACAAAATGACATTCTAAATGAAAATGGCTCCCGGTACGTAAAACCCCCGACGATCCCCGGGACATGACCGTGTCATTGCCGGCTCGGTTCCGGCAAACCGGTTCACCTGTAGCGTCGGTAACGTATGGTCGGGTGGCTTGATGGTTTTGCCTTTTACCGATTGGGATGTGGCACTTTCGGTAATAGCAGTCAGATAAAAAATGTGCGCCTGTACAGGTGGAATAATATTTGCACATTTCACTGAACAGAATGGTCCCAGCGCGAATACCACGTCGTGGTTCGTCGTGCTGATTTCTCGCAGCTCGCAGAGTACATTGTCAACCATTATTTATCAAATTGGCTCGACCTTACAGTGAAATCATAATTTTAGCATTGTCGATTCGCGCCTAGATACCGTGCTGTGTGGACGATTCATTCCTGTTAGTGCCATTGATGTGCGTTTTTCTTGATTACCCTTGCGGTATTCTACACGCAAATATATAAAAAGCACAGCTCCACTTTTGCTCAACAAGTACGCTGATTTCAGTTGCCACCAACCATAAATTAATTTCTTTTGGCTCTCCATCCCCAAGGATGGTCTTTGTAGTGCAGTGGCGCAACATTTGCGCATAAGCTCTGGTGTCGTTCCCATCCCAGACGGATTCGAGACACGCCGTAATTGAATTATGCCGATAGGAAAGATAAACCACGCTTGCTGGTGCTGGTGCTGGGCGGAATCGCTCACAAAGCCGTATTGATTTATTATGTCGACCCAGTCCCTTCGCCGGCGCTAGCAGGATGGTGCACCGTTCGATCAATTAAAACAAAAATGAGCAGAAAAAGCTCCCCGTTCGGCGAAAACACTTGGGCTCGCTTCTGCGGGTGCTAGCGCGAGCGATTATCATCCGCGCGATGGCCGCCTGAAAAGGCAAACGATGCTAATTAATAATAAACTGGTTCCACCACCGGTTTCGATCCTATTTTTGCAACGCAATGATTCCATGCGCCGGGCGTACGAACGGTCACGCTCATTCGCATAATCCAATCGCATCCCTAGCGCACCCAACATGGTTGGTTTTCGTTGATGCAAATTCGCAAATATTTTCTGTCCCAACTTGGTATTTATTTGCTGCCCGCATGAAGTTTAATTCGGGCAAATACGCTGCTACCACACGACGAGCTAGGTACGGTCTGAACAGCGTGGCGCGTTTTCCACCACACGGTTTTCATCGCTTGCCAGTTGATCCCGATCCTCGGTAGGCACTAACGGTTGTCATAAGAAAAAAAAGACCCCCGAAACACCCTACCACACATTCCGGTGCAAATGCGCGAGAATGGCTTCTGCTTCAGCGCTTTGATGTTGCGGCGTCTGATTGAGCGATCGACCAACAGGACACCAGCCTTTGCAAAGGAAGCGGGTATTGCGGGCTTATGGTTAATTATCCGAAATAGCACTAACAAATTCACACCATTCCCGTGTGGTGACGGGGTAGAGGAACCACCACCGGGCAGAGGATAACCTCGGCAAACGCAAATACGATTCCAAACCTGTGTTTCGCGGTTGACTTTTCACGCACAAAAAAATCAAACACCACCACCAACAAACTGGTTTACGGCACCGGCAGCACCTGTCGATGGTGGCACGGAATGGATGCCGGTTCGCTTTTAGCATCATCATAACTTATGCTCTTCACGCGGGTTTCGATGTTGCTCCGCTACTGGCTCAACATATTTTATTTCACCTACGGACCTACCCACAGGAGGTTGGACAAAGCGGGAGAACATTTATGCAGCTTGTTTGTTTCTATGTTCCGTTCATTACGCGTCGTCGTCTATTTTTTGCTTGCGTTGCTACGCACGAGCGCCATGCTGGATTATTAAAATTATTAATATTGTTATTCCCGTCAAACGAGCGTGAATTATTGTCGAGCTTAATTTACGCGACATGTTCGCACACGGCTCAGGAAAAGCTTTTTCATGCGCGAATAAACCCTAAGCGATGCATGGAATTAGCTTTGTAATTAATATTTTTTGCGATAATCTTTCAATTTTCGGCAAACTTTCGATTTGAAGCTAAGACTAATGTTCAGGTTGGTTCCCAAGCAATACTTACTTACTTACTTACGGTTTGATAATTATAAGAGAAATATTCATTCTTCTACATTGGTTACGATCAATTCGAAATACATATGTAACTACTGATGATCTACAGTCTATTTGTTTTAAAAGCTAGCCTGGGAAAACAAATGATGCTAAGAAATTTCTCTTCCGAATTTGCCGCATTTGGTGGATGCTTAAATTTACATATCCTTACAATATGGCAGTTGATTTGGAAAGCTATGGAAGCGGGAGATCCTGTCGTTCCGAAAGGTGTAGTAAAATGATTTATTATTCATTATCAGATTACCTTTGGTATCGTATCAATTTGAGGTGTGAAATATACCAACCCTGCACGACCAGCGTAACGTGAGCTCGATTTGTGGCCCCATTTGAACGATCGTTTTCTTCTCCCTGCCTGGAACATGCAGGCAGGTTGGCGGAACATTTGTATGGTAAAGCGAGCATTTGTCATTATACTGCGCAACAACCAGTCTAATGACAGTGGAGAGACATTGCAGCTGTAGTCAAATGAGAAGGTGTGTTAAAGACTCCGCCTAGAACTGGATTTTGTAGCATCAGCTGGTAGCTGACGATGCAGTAATCACACTTAACTTCACTATACTAATTGCCCTGTTTCCTGCCACCCCCTGTCGGTTGGCTAATGGCATAAATTGCAAATGATTCTCCGCTTTCGAACCGGAAGTGCTTCGCATTGCGTGCGTCATCGAGAGTAAAATGGCCGCTCAGAGAAGCTCGTTCGATATGTCCGACAGTTGTTTCAGCGATTCAAACACCGATCTTAGGGCCGGGACTGTGGCAGCTTAGTATGTCATCCCGAGCTAATGTATAATAAATTGATTATGATAATAAAGGCTCTCCATTTCCAGCCGTTGGTTTACGTCTCGCAATCGGCAAGCCCACCTTTCGCAGACGTCCGGTCACCATGGTGTCACTGGTTCGGTTTTGATGCATCCTGGTGCAATGACGGGTGCATCGTTGCTGCATTTTGCACAAATGCCGCGTGCTGGTGAGCGTAATAGCGCGGGATTAAACTACGCTGTTCGTCCCGAGGAGCGGCTTGTGGTGTCTATAATTATGCTCTGCAGCGGTTTCGAGCCACCTGGGACATTGCCGTGGTGAATGCGGGACACAACGCGCTCACACGAGAACCGGAAACGGTTGCCGAGAAAAGGGCCGGTCAGCTGGAAACCGCGTCCGTCAATGACCGGTACAATTCGCTCAGCAGTAACAGCAGCGTCAGCAACATTAGCATGATCTCCTGACACACGCTTGATGCTGTATAGACAAAATTTTGGCAACTCAGTAGGCTGCAACTGTTGCCCCGGGCCACAATGGTGCGTTCACACGATGGAAAATGGTTTCATTGTGCGGTTTTCGGCCGCGCTGTGGAAGAAAATTAGGACCATGCAGCGCACAGTGCAGTAATTACTGTCCATCAGTCTTGGTAGCAGTCGAAGGCTATCGTGACCACCTTCGTCCTACGTCAGCATGATAGACGGGTAATGAGAAAGCATTTTTGTCTTATTTTGGATCACTATGACAACGCATCAATTGTAAATGAGTTAGAGGATTTGATCGGATGTAGCAAATAGGGGATCCAGTCGTTGCGAATTGACAGATCAGCATTAGGATAATGATTTGCAGAGATTTTTGAAAAAGTGTTTTATAGATTGATTATTATTATTATTATTAGCTAGATAAATCAATTAATTGAACATAAAACAGCTTTGAAAAATCAAAACATGCACGAGCTCATATAATTGATAAAAACAACAGTCGAAAACAAACTTAGTGATGCAGCAAATGGAAACATTGTACGAAAGCAAAACAGTTTTGAAAAAAAAACATCAAACATTGTAGGTGGGCTAAAAAAACCACAAGAGTTTCTTTAATTGAAAACAAAAACATCTCCTCTCAGATCTTTGGCGATCAATTCTACTTCTTCTAAACGTACCTTCATGTTCATTCGCTTGCCTCGCCGGGCTTTCAGTCCTTTCCCCTTTTACGCTGTTTATCTCACGAAATTCGAGCAAGATGTTTTATGTTTCTGATGGCCGCAAAAAATGTTGGCAATGTTCGACAGACAGTAAACATTTACGGTGTTCTCGCGTCTGCCACGGCGAGGAAAAGCTGAAACAAAAATGAACGTGCCCTGAATGTGTGCTTATTGCACGGAAACGGGCAAAGCTGAGAAAAGAATCCGCTCGCCTCAAGGTTTCGCTTGGCTTCCCCGAACCGAGCCAAAGTGTTTGTCGAAGAAATAAACCGTCTTATGTTACCATACCCATACGTGGGCTCTTGATGCGAACTTTCACGATTCGTGGGTCGCTACAGTTCCGGCGAAATGCGGTTAGCTGGTGCGCACCTGCATCGTAATATCGATTGCCCAGCGCTCAACTCGTATGCTCCTGGTGGGTTTTCGCGGAACGTGAGTCGAACCTCACCCAAGGAAAAAATCCTCAAATATGACATCTGATCTGGCCGCCGGAATGTGCCCGGGCGCGCTCGTTGGTCCGAAATTAATTTCGCTTCGTATGGTAAGAGCGCGAACAAAAAATGTTCCTCGTGCGTGCTAATGATGGATCACTTCAAATCGCTTGGCGTCTACGTGTCTGGCTGCGGTTGATCCAACCGTTGCGCGATGACGACGACGAAAAGTGCGATTTCCTGTCGGTTCTATATTCCCTGTTCTTCTTCCTGCACAGCTGCCATTACGCCATCGCCTGCTACGATACCATCACACAGTCTGGATTCGACTCGTTCGCAAATGATGCCACAAAACATGGCCTCGGTCTGGGCAGGCGTCACGTTTGAGTTCGCCAGCAGCAGCTTTCACCAGACCACCATGAACGTCTTGCTTGGCGGAAGCCCGACCATCAGATTTTTTTTTCTCCAGTTCGCCGCGCACGCGAAAAAAGCACTCGTCCGCTATAGAGCGCTATAATATTTTTATTTCCATCGGCTCCGAGTTGGCGCTGCAGATGCAGCTTTGGTGTCGGGAAGGGATCGAGACATTCGTCGCTGCCAGCAGCACGATGGAACGGCATAATAAAACAACAATCGTCGAAGTTTCGCTCCCGAACGCCTGCAAATCGCCGGTGATCGTTTTGTCAGGATATTGTCATGCTGGTGCCAAAATCGCTTCGAATGAAACGCCCTACCGCTTTGTGTTTGTGCACAGCGGCAACCTGGCGGTGGAAGGTGCTCTGGCTGAATTGTTAGAAAATAGACAACACCGTGAAGGGAGTTGCGTGGTTGCTTTACTATCGATGTGGGGTGCATTTCTTTCGTGCTTTCCGTTTGTTTGCTACGTTGTCGAATAGTTTCATGAATCGACTCGCGTTTCATCTGTAACGTCCACCTCGGAAAATGGGTCGCGTTGCAGTTCGCTAGTAACGGTACTCACCCCACCAAAGTCCTTCTTGGGGTCGTTCGAGCCCGTGCGCGTAATTGTTGATGTTGTTTCCATGCCAGTTTGAAACCAGGCCGCCGGGAGGCTGCAATCGAAAATTTGGAAGCCGCTTTCGGGGATCCCTAACCCCACATCATCATGAATATTATATTTTACGACCCACAGATTAGCACGTGCCGAGGCTGAGAAGTGGACGGGCGCCGTGGGAGCGGAGCATAATTTGATTACGGTCCTGGCACCGGGTCCTGCGAGCCGTTTGGGTCCGCTCTTGACGGGGCTCCTGACGGGCACGGCGGTCGGTTGCGGCTGTTGCGCTTTTGTTTTGAATGTTGGCATGAAATTTAATTGGATTTTGTCGACTGCTGCTTGGGTAGACAGTGTGGTGGCAAAACGACGCGGGTGGCAAAGATGAAGTGTATTTAGCCTCAGCTGAAGAGCTGGCGAGCTGGGGAGCTTCGCATGGAGCAAATACTTGCCGCAAACTTTCACCCTTCCACCGTGTGCCACCCCCACAGCTGCCGATTGTGTCAGCGTTGGTGCAAAACCCCTTCACGTGCGACTGTTGGGCGCGTTCCCGTGAAAACTGTGGAGACGGAATTCCCCAGAACCGTAAGATGTGGGCTCCGTCCGAAAATGGGTAAATCGGATGGCGTTCTTTTCCCGCGCTTGGTGCTCGCGTGGAATGGAATGTGTCTGCGGGAGTAGCAACGCTGTTCCGTTGTCTGGGAAATGGCTTAGCTGCTGTTATACGTATCTTGCTTCCAGGAGCATATTTTCATGTGCTCAGGCACAAACAGCGCGCTGGAACAAATCAAACAGCTCACATTGATGCGTGGAAACATACGCATGTGTAAGCTAAACAATTCAGAGGAATCGTGTGGAACTGTAGATGTTATTTTCTTTGAAGGTAATATTTTCTTTTCTCTTTGGATAATTGGAAATTTGACATCGATGAAAACAAAAGAACGAACAACTTCAGCCTGTCACTATAATACGATCAAACAATTCTGCCCGTAACGAGATTTTCCAATAAAAGTAATAACGAACCATTGTTAATGGGTATTGATGTATTTTCTTGTTTTTTATCGTGAGTGGGTTTCTTTAAAAGCAGCTCATTCATACGGAGGGCGTGTAATCAAAAATGAAGTGCCCTACATGGTTTACTAAATTAACTCTAAATTAAAACATGTTTTGCTGCAAAGTTAAAGATCTCTTCAAACAAACTGGTTTCTTCATCCTAAAGTGTTGGGATCATGTGTGCTGTTGATTATTTTTTGTATGCTGAGATTTCAGGAAACTCAGCTCAGGTACCTCAGCCTGTCTAAAGTGAATATGTACGTCCGACTATGTGGAAATCTGCTTCAGCAACTGTGCACTTGATGCAAAACTGTGATTAATAGCTCAGATTCCGGATCAAGTGAGCATCGTTGGCAAACATGTACATGTCAGGCCGCATGTTCATTTACGGCTACCTTCGTTCGGGAAAGTTGTAATTAATTTACCCATTCTACAAAGAATTGTTTTCCTCGCAGAGAACTCTCCGACGACGTGATGGTTGGGTTTGATGTGGCAAGAACATCGCCCTTGGATTATACCCACCAAGAGACTTATTTCGATTTACTTTTATTATCCTTTCGCTGGCTTACCTTGGTAATTCTTTTTTTTTTCTTCCCGTAATTACAAGCATAACCACGACGTTGGTAGTTTTGCTTAGCGTTGACACACCCGGAAATCCCCACCAGAGCATTTGGTGGCAGAAAAAAAACAAGCACGTGGAAGCAACGCATTAAGCTTTGCTCGCAGAACCGCGCTGTAGTTAAACGATATATGCACAGACGCGTTCGAGTAATAGCCAACTACACCTTGCATTTCCGAGTAAAATGAATGACACACTCGCACGATACGTAAAGCTCGTGCTTTTTGCACGTTTCAGTCAACACTCGCTGTGTGGTAAGTTGCTAGCGAACTCGGCAGTCAGTTGGCAACCGGTAGTACCGTTGGTACTTTTCATGGAGCCGTGTTAAAATGCAATTTAGCGTACTCGCGCTCGAAATGCAGCGAGCAAAAGAGAAACACACACGTGGGTGACATATTGGCATTCGCCTGCAGCTTACCAAACGTCCCCGAGCGACCGATCCCCGAGCGCCAACAGCGCGGAGAGTGATATTTTTAAACCACACTTCCATCCACTTCACAACTCAGCCACTAGGCGCTGGTAGCAGAGTGCAAGGATGGTCAGCATAAAAAATGCAACCGGTTTTCCCATTCCAGAGCAGTGCATAAACAGATGGGGGCTGAAAAAAGGCCATCAGTGTGCATTATGATGGTCATTTTGTTGGTTTTCCGCCGCTAAAACTACCGACGGGAGAATTTTCCCAACGAAATGTGTGTGCTTTTTTTATTCTTTTTGTATCGCACACGCTGTGATGGAAAATTCATTCGACATGTTTTTTGATGGCCCCGAAAGGATTCTCCACTTCGGTCTCGTTGCTTGTATCGGTTGATTATATTAACCAATTAAAAAGTGGCTCTTTCCATTTCGTTTCGCACGGCAACGGATTACAATTGACCACAGCTACCACTTTAGGTGAACGTGTTGTTCGAATAATTAACGAATATTTGGTTTACATTTTATAGCAATGCAATATTTATGTACAATTTATTTAGGTGAAACACATTCCTACTGTTTGTGGATTCGTATCCAATTTTTTTTGCTCAATTTATGTTGATGTTTTCAAAATGTTATTTACAAAACTAGCAAAACTTGTTGTTGAAGAATTATGAATTAACATGCGAATATTGTTAACCGTTATAATTATTAAGTTATTTTGGGACGATTTGGGACAAAAAAAGACAAAAACCACATCGTGTGAATGATTGGTTCAGTTTTCGTACACATTACGGTCTTGCGAATACTTGCAATTAGCGCAAAAGCGGCTAATCAGCTGATCAAAACCAATACATCAATTTTAATACACCCAGTGTATGGATGCGTCCTGTGTAATGATGATTTATGGAATCAATTTCGGCCCACTGGATGTCGCCATGATTGATTCGAACTTCCCATTACAGTTAGCCCCCAGCACAAGCCTCATTCTGTGGTACCAATTTGTAATGAAGTCGTTCTAATGCAGCCTGCGCACACCACACCGAGCCTCGGTTGAGCTCACATCGTCGTATCCATCGATTAGCGCCGCGATACGCTCCTGGGCAACGGTTTGAGGGCCCCGTTTTCCAGAATTTGTCATCGCACGTTGTCACATCTGTGTCTCCGATATGGCCGGTCATGTTTTTGGGGCAAAGTTTGTTCTGTTCGGGCTCCGTTCCGTGACCTTTCAGACGCCAGCTTTGAGCGCGAGCAGGCGAGTGAAACGGAAACACTTGCTTTGTCCCAAGGGAACGAAAGAAACTTTTCGCCCTGCTAAGACGCTTCCCGTTAACATGGCACGCACACGGGACGAACCTGGTGGAGGGCCGTGGCCGAGAACCATCTGCTGCGGAATATCGAGTAGCCGTGTACACGTCAGGAGCTCGGACACTAAATATTGTGTAATCCGAATGCGGATAAAGAAGCTGTGAGCTTTAGGGGGTTTTGTGTGTGTTTTCTGTGTGCTTCGATTTTTTTACTCTTCGTTGCCAGCACCGAAAGCAATCCATCCTTGGCGAAGGATATCGAAACCGCCCGGGACCGTCGCAAGGAGAGCCGAAAAGTAAAGCACGACGAAAATTGCCTCCGTCGATGGTTGATCCCCGCCTCCCTAATCCCTAATCCTCCATGGCTTCTCTCTCGTTTACTCTCCTTCTCTCGCTTTCAATCGCTTGCTCGCTCTTGCGCACTCACATTCCTTCGCATGAATACTCCAGCGGGATTGCCGTCAAGAGCCGTTGAAGACTATGAAAAAATGATGAAGCCACATCGGAAAATAACCATTCCCATGCAAAACTTAACCACCCTCTCTCGGTCGTCACCGATGGAGGAATGGGAGCAAAATAAAAACAAACAAAATGTCCTCATCTACATGCACGCAACCGCTTGATTCGGCTTATGAGCGTATGGGCATATTTTTTCCCTTCTATTTCCCATCGTTTCCCTTTACGCCAGCAAGCCGCCACTTTTGGCTTTCAATTTCGCCACTCGAATCATCATAATCCCTTATACTCGTTCGCCGGGAATTGGCTTTGACTGATGCTGCCACGCTGGTAGGAAAATAGCTATTTGTTTTCTTTTATATTTTTTCCACGTACCGCTTTCCTTTCAACAAGCCCTTGCAGCAACGAAGCGGCTATGCAAAATGAATGCCCCGTGTGTGGCTGAACGGGCACAGTTTGCTTCCGAAAAATGCGATACAGTGCGTTCATTTTCATTGTACAAATTTTGCCTGTGTGATTGTAACACACGCTGATGTTTACTTCCGTTGCCTTCCAACGATTGCACATTTTGAGTTGAGATTTCAACGGCACAGAATAATGATACACCTTTTATTTTGCGGATCAAACAAAGCAAGCGGCACGTTTACGTAATTTAGTACACTTTGAACGATGTTCTTTGGAAAATCTCTTATATTATGGTGAAATTTTAGTTGCTGATACATTGTGATTTCCACAAAGCAGAAGCACACTGTGTGTGTGTGTGTGTGGGTGAATTGGTAAATAACAATAAAAGGATATGTGCATGTTTATGAATTCCATCTCACCCATCCGTACCTCTACGTGGTTGTCGTTGCGGCAGCAAGGCGCACTCACCGAGGTGTGGTTCGTCTCTCGGATACCGGCATGACCCTGCACGATACTTGCCGGCGAAGTACCGAAGATCATAAAGGGCCTCCTTTCCTTCTAAAGGCAACTGCATGGCCTCTCACCGGCTCCCTATGCCAGGGCTGTCATTTACATTTTTTGCTCCTTTTTTCAATATATTTTTTTATCGCCTGACCTCTAGCAAGCATGGGACAATCGACTGCCTTAATCCGTTTTGGCTTAGGTTGCGAGTTTATTTTACCGTCGGCAGGAACAGAAAAAGGCTCGTAGCAGCGTTCGGTGGCCGTAAAGCAGCATGGTACTACGGTGACCGATCGGTCGGGCGTTTCGATCGAGCCCGCAATCGATTCGTGGGCGGAAGCGAAACTTTCACTTAATCTATGGTGTGTGCATCGTAAAATTTTATTTCACTACCATCGTTCCGGACGGTGTTTAAAGAAGGAGCCGGCACGTGGTCCTCGTGGTCGTGATGCAGCGGAGGAACCGCTAGCAGGGTATGTGCTGACGGGCCCGCAGCACTCCTTAAGCAGCGTGATGGAGTTTTAAATGAGGTTTCACATTACCGTCTTTTTTATCGGTCACCGCTCGGGAGCCGCCGGGATCGGAACGAAGGAAGCGAAAAAATTACCCTCGGCGGTGAAACCGCTTCACAGGCAATTTTTGCCAAATTTCCGGCAAACATTTCGCTTCCGGAGGCGGCCCGCGATGTCGAGGGTCGGCGAAGGACGGCTTTTTCCGTCAATCGTTGCCGGTACCGAATTTGTGCCTGGCAAGGGCTCGTAATAAAGCGATGAAAATCCTGCCCCAGCCCGGAAAGTAGCACCGCGCAAGGGCCACAAGGAATATATTGCGATGGATGGGAATAATTACAAAATTTAAATTTTATTCATGCTCTCTGCGCTCTCCACCGGCTTTAGTGTGCACTTGGCGCCTGGTAGACGGCTGGCGACGGAGAGACAGAGTGGCAGTGGAAACGAAAATGGTCGAAAAAATCGGCCGATGACTCATCATCGACCAAAGACTCAAGGGGTGGCCCTTGGTTGGTGGGCATTTAATTACTTTTCCATCCCATTTTAGCATTCTGTCACACAGTGGGGATCATTTTACATCTGTTTGCGAAGGAAATGAAAAGCAAAAACGAAAGTCTACTAAACAGTACGACACTAGCAGAAAGGATGCAAAGAGACACGGAGCACACCAAGTGATAATGTCGCGGACGCCAGAAAGGGTACATTTTAACTTTTATGTGTCGGTGTTTGTTGCTTCGTTCTGCATATTTCGATTGACTTTGAAATGTGGCCATTAATTTTGCGTGCTGAAGAGACAGCGCTTGTATGAATAATGGCAATAAATTGTAATTAACTCATTCCGGTGTCGAGTCTTTCAGCATCAACCTCGAATGTCGACCATTTAGTGACCAACGGCGAATAAATCAATCAATGTGTGCCGTCCTTGGTGTTGCTTGATTAATTGATGCTATTGAACTTGGAAGCGAATAAATGTAAATTGCAATTATCACCCCTCATTTTAATACCGGTAATTTATGTTACATTCGTCGGGTTTTACTTTTTATACGCATCGATAGCGTTTTGAACAACTAATCTTTTCAAGTATTGTTCCATTTTTGATCAAAAAATTGTAATCTTTCCAATTTACTACTCTACGATTTTCAAACCCAAAGAAGCTCGATTGTAAGAGAAACGCAATTTGTTACAAGGTCGAATCAAATCTTAAGCAAATTTTATACTTTCTATGCTTTCTGTCGTTCACTCATCGATTAGGCCATATTTTTTAAGTTCAACAATTTATCATACCTGCAGATTTTGCTCGTCATTATCGTTGAATTGCTAACTGATACTCAACCGTTCTCACCCTCACTCAATACTATCCATTACGCAGAAATGATTTCTCTGGCACTATTTGGGAGAGTGTGTGTGCAAATTTAATTTTATTTACATCCTCCTATTTGAATGGTGCACAATGATACCTCTTGTTGGAGTTTATTGGAATCAGGCTCGTAAACCGCTTGTTTCGCTCAAATATCCTTTTTCATCGCAAGCGTGCTGATGTATGTTTTTGTCCATCCAATAGTTCACTCGGTTCAACAGAAAGCAATTTAATCCTCCCTGACATCTGGTACCTCTTGAAAGTTGACTTTCATACGTGCAGTTTCTACATACCAAAAAAAAATCGTAAATGCGTTGGTTTAACGCAGACCGGTGGAAAAGAAATACGCATAGAAAGTGGCCATTTTTCGCTCACCTTGCCAATCTGCCATCGTTTGCATGGGTAGTTCCGGATTGGGAATAACTGCGGCACGCTTTCCTCTAGGGCATGAAGCTTGGGTTTCCCTTTAGCTGACGGTTTTAACGCAACAGTCCTTTATTGTTCGTGGTGTTGACTGCATCCGGTGAGAATTTTTTTGTACCTTGGCTCGAGAACGACACAGTTGGATTTGATACCCTATGCGATGCTGGCTATTGGCACTGTTTCAAATGGCACTGCAGCTGGGAGGTGGTGGAAAATGCGCAAAATAGGATGGATTAAACGCTAAAATGATTGGAAGGTCGATCGCATTCCAGCTAGTTTGAAAAATATTTCAAACGATGCGAAAGACACTTGACCGTGGCCTGATCAGATCAATACCAACGATGGTTTTGCACATTTGTTTGTAGCTGCATCTAGGTTTGTTTGTACAGGTTTGTTGCAAGTCGGTATTGGCATTCTTTCCTAGTCCACCTACAAGGGTTGCCGCAAATATTTATCCATTGATGCCACGTTCAGTCCACGCCCTGTGTGGTGGAGAAAATTTACTTTAATTGCATTAAACGTTCGAACGGCACCAACTCGTCCCTTCCGGGGGGAAAGCTCTGGTGCAATTGGATTAGAATGTGGCCAGGGATGTTGGTGGCACGGAGCGTGCCTGATATAATTGAAGATAAACAGAGCTCCACCGACAGGAGGGCCGAACCCTAATGAAGTTACCATTGCGCTAGCCGGCCCGACAACAATGCGCCCGCCATCGCCGCCATGTAACCCCATTTGCTAATGGGTTTGTATTTGCACCAGTGCCGACCGCAACTACCCTCATACGGCATGGCCGTGGCCACCGGTATGTCAACAATGCTGTCAAGCAGCGTGATGACAGCGAACCGGATGTCGGTGGTGTCAAAGCCACCCGCAAGGAACTCGAGCTGACAATCGGTAGCGAGCCGCTACCAAGGCCTGAAATTGGTTGATGGCTTGAACGATTGCGGTGTTGTTTCTTTTTATTGCTTAGTCGCAGACCGAATTTGGTGAACAGCGAGCTAAGCAAACACTACCAGATGAATAAATACGCAAAACATCAAACGACTTGCCGGCCACAAGTAGTATCAGCACACTGGTTATCGATATGAGCGTCGATACGTACTCATGCTTGGATGCTGCCAGATGCTATGTAAAATTTTACCATTCAACTAAGTATGTTACAGAATCATATCTGAACGCAGGTAACCTATTCCATTCATTCTTATTGAGCATTGTAATAACAAAAACTGATCTTCTTGTTTGCAAGCTGTGATATTTATGCAAAACGAGACATATTGGTGCTAGCAATAAGTTTTACTTTTTAGATTTTACTTACATAAAATGAGGTGCTTCAATGTATATATCACTACCATCATGAAATTATCAAATGAACAATTGTCAATCCTTGATAGCGGTATAACAAGACAAAACTGGATGTTTTTAACTTTTCGCATGGTTAGCATGTGTCTTCATATATTTTACCGATACGGATGCTTAAAATTTGTCATCACTGAGCAAATTTCAACAAATTTTGCGTTTCATTTGACTTAATTTAGGCCTACGTGTGTTTTTCATAAAACATCACATAATAACAGGTTTTATAAGGATAATATAATGGAAAATAATGCTTTGATCGTGTGAAGCGAATAATTAGCGATAGTTAGCATGCTCTCGTCAGCCTATCCTGGAAACAATCTAATGTTGTGTGGGAAATGGATTTATGATAATCAAATTAATTTATTCTTGGTTTTTGCCAGCTTATTGTAGTATATGGGATTATTGCTCGGAGCATATATACATAAATGGGGAACTACTTCTTCGTTCTCATTTCGTCAATCAATTCAGAACATTATTCATTGATGCAAAGTGTTAGAACCTGAGGTGTGCAAATCCTAAACATATTTCCGTTCCCCATGATTTACGATTCGTAGATTAAAAGGAAAATTATGAAATGATCATAAATTATCGCTGTTCACCGCAAGCCAGATGTTACTGTTTTTTGGTACGCTGCAGACCCAGGCCGTGGTCCCAACAGTTTGAAATTTGTCTGAATTTCCTTAATCATCTCGTTTCTACTTATTGTGTCGTACATGCTTCGGAATTTTCGTTGCAATAAGGCCACAACCACTGCCGCACGTCACGATATTGACATTTTGTCTCTCAACCGCAAAGGTTTGATGTAATTAAATTTTTATTTTAGAACACGACCTTTTGTTTAATTAAGTTAAACCATGCGAACCCATTTCTCGCAGAGTATTCCACTGTGTTCCCGCTTATCGTTGAGAGTCTTTGTAGTAATTTTTTGTATTTTCATTTTTCAATATGCTACTATCCTAAGGCCTACGCTTTGATTGTGAAAAATACGATCAATCACTAAAATCACTGAATAAATACGATCGATATAAATGAAATGTTATTGTTATTAAATAGTATGGTTGCAAGTTATCTTAGTTGAGATAAATGTCCAATAAAAACCTATACTCTCAAATATAATTTCATCTGATTTTTTGTACAAAATGATTATATAAGATGAACGCCTAGCTATTTAGGCTATTTATTCGTGTTTTGATTAGCTTAAATATGTAAGTTTTATTTAATACTAATGGTTCATATCGTCACACTACTACTTACATTATTTTTATGTCAAACAATTCTTTATTCCAAAAATGTGCCATCCTATTACATACTTGCTAAAATATTCGTCCACGGCATCAAGACGGCCCAATATGGCAACATTGGTAATCACACCACGTTTTATGTTCAACCCTTTTCTAGGTGCTTCGATTAATGATCATATATTTTGGCAGATGGTGTGAAAAGATGTCGTACATTTAAATATTGAAAAGATCGCCAGATGTGTATATTTCAACATAAAAAATTATTTATTAAAAGGGCTTTTCTTAGCTGAATTGGCAATTTATTGCTATGAAGAGTAATAAGATTTATCTTGACACCAACCAGGGGATATCGGAATTCAATAACAATTATGATTAATTTCCATTCATAATATCCCAATCAATTCAGTAAACGTGCTATACTGCTCGCTCCAAAAGGATCTCTTCTACCGTTAATCCATTACCACCCTCCATGTTTGCTTTTTTAACCTGCATAAATCA